>NC_081552.1:19368218-19668218 GCF_963082655.1 Stomoxys calcitrans
AATACAACATGTTTAATACTTCTGACGCTGTTATTGCCGCATTTTTTCGGCATTTCTTGACCAAGTGTGCTCATGAGTCGATCTTGGTGCAAAGCTCCAGATGGAGTGGGTTCGATTTTATTGTCCTCACTAACGCTTTTGAGAATCGCATTTGGGACGTCATTATGATCTGGAAATAGAAAATAAAGTGTCTAACTGTAGCCAAAATATATTGCATACCAGCTGAAACCGTTTTATTGGTTAAAAATGATGCATACTTTTAGGCGAAGTAGAAATAACAGCATTGTTACCTTATCACAAGGCGCCTGGGTAGCCGAGTTAGTAGGCGTGCTCGGATTGCCAGATCGGGGTTCGTGAGTTCGATTCTCAGCAGAGCCTTTGGTCTGCCGCTACTGTGGTGTCACAATGGACATAAAATTGTCTAAGTGAGTCTGTGAAGGACTGCCACTCTTACCTAACCTAATTGGCGTAAAATCATTATTTTATTGTACATTCCAAACACCTGTTAAACCAGCAAAAATTAAAGCTTCTAGGAATCGAACAAGAATGATCGAGAGACAGTTTTACATGGGAGCTATATCAGTTTTATATACCGCTTTGGACTGTATTTGGCACAGTTGTTGGATGTTGTCACACAACACCGCATGCCAAATCGAACAAAAATTGCGGCTTGTAAGGACTAAAGAAGTCAATTCGGGAGAACGGTTTAAATGGGAGCTATATAAGGTTATAGAACGATTTGGTCCGTACTTGGCACAGTTATTTGAAGTCATAGCGAAACATTTTGTGCAAAAATTTTAGAAAAAATTGGACGACAATTTCGGGTTGTACGGGCTCAAGAAGTCTAATCGGGAGATCAGTTTATATGGGATCTATATCAGGTAATAGACCGATTTGAACCGTACTTGGCACAGTTGTTGGAAGTCATGAGATATCAAATCGGACGCAATTTGTGGGGTTCAAAAAGTTAAATCAGGAAATCGGTTTATATGGGAGCTATATCAAGTAATAGACTGATTTAAACCGTACTTGGAGCATTGGAGGTCATAACAGAACACTGCATGCAAAATCTTAGCCAAATCGGTTTTTCAGGGTTCAAGAAGTCAAATCGGGAGATCGGTTTTATGTGGGAGCTATATCAAGTAATAGACAGATTTAAAGCGTACTTGGACCGTTTTAGGTCATAACAGAACACTGCATGCAAAATCTTAGCCAAATCGGTTTTCAGGGGCTCAAGAAGTCAAATCGGGAGATCGGCGTATGTGGGAGCTATATCAAGTAATAGACAGGTTTAAACCGTACTTGGAGCATTGGAGGTCATAACAGAACACTGCATGCAAAATCTTAGCCAAATCGGTTTTCAGGGGCTCAAGAAGTCAAATCGGGAGATCGGTTTATGTGGGAGCTATATCAAGTAATAGACAGATTTAAACCGTACTTGGACCATTGGAGTTCATAACAGAACACTGCATGCAAAATCTTAGCCAAATCGGTTTTTAGGGACTCAATAAGTCAAATCGGGAGATCGGTTTATATGGGAGCTATATCAGGTTCTTGACCGATTTGAACCGTATTTGGCACAGTTGTTGAAAGTCATAACGGAACACGGAGATCGGTGAGATCGGTTTATATGGGAGCTATATCCAAATCTGAACCGATATGGCCCATTTGCAATCCCCCATGACCTACATCAATATAAAGTGTCTGTGCAAAATTTCAAGCGGCTAGCTTAACGCGTTCGACCGCTAATTTCGGCCGGGCCAAATCTTATATATCCTCCACCTTGGATCGCATTTGTCAAGTTCTTTGCCCACTATCTGTTTCTAGGCAACCAAAGGAGAATGGACAAAAACTGCCATGGTATTGGAGGCATATGCCATGCTATAGGGGCCATAATAGAAGTCATAGTGAAACATGTCAGCCAAATCGTTTGATTATTGCGCCTCATAATGGCTCAAGAAGATATAGATAGATTTATATGGTAACCAGGGACGTAGGCAGGTTTAAACAGCTGATACTCTTTTGGTGTTTTGTTTCACTGTCAAACATCTTCAGTTTTGTCTATGATTTAACCATGAATCGACTTACAAACGAACAAACCTTGAAAATTATTGAATTTTATTATCGAATTGCTTGCTCTGTTAAGAAAGTAGATGCTCAATTTTGGCTCAATGGGTATGTCGATAAACAAGATTGTCGATTTGGAAGTGAAGATCAGCCATCAGAAGAGCTACGAATGCAGAAAAAGTCAGTTTGGTGTGATTTATGGACTGGTGGCATCATTGGACGTAAGGTAACTGTGATTGTTGATCGCTACCGCGCAATGATATCCAACTTTTTTTTTGACCAAAATACAAGAGCTTGCCTTGCATGAGTTGTGGTTTTAACAAGACTGCGCCACAAGCGTGTTCGGTGAACATTTTATTTCACTCTCAGGACCGATCAATTGGCCTCCTAGATCGTGCCTTTTGACGCCTTTAGACTATTTTTTTTTTGCGGCTATGTTAAAGCTCATGCCTATACAGACAAGCCCGCTTCAATTGAGTATCCCATAATTGGTCTAAATGGAATAACCATATCAGGCGTAGTCACGGTCAACATTTGCATGAAATAATCTTCAAACATTAAATTATATGGATTGTACTATCAAATCAAATTAAGATTTCGTTCGGAATTTTAAAATCCAAATGGAGTGCTTAAGTTCTCCTTCGAGTTGAAATTGACCGAAAATCTTTTTTGGTTAGATAGGGGAAACATTTCATGCAACTATAGCTCAATGTGCTTATTGAGAAAAAATAAGCACATTTTTGGAGAAAAAAACAAAAAAGATGTTAGAACCAAAAGCATGCTTTGGGATTTTGACAGGTCAATTTTCCCCAGAGAGAAAATTTTGTTAAATGTTTGTCTTTCAAGAAAATTTTTATACATACATTTTTTTTTTTTGAGAGTATTTGATGGAAATATTTACTTTAAAAAAATTTTTTATTGTATTTTGCTTAAAAAATCTCTAACCTTTTTTCTTTAACCAGAAATAAAATTTTATCCAAATTTTATTTTGGAAAAAAATTTATTGAATTCTTGTTTCTCCAAAAATTTCACGGAAATTATATTTTCTAAGAACAAATTTTTCAAGTTTTTCAGTAGGAATGTTGTTATAGAAACTTTGTCTTAGAAAAAATCTTATTCTATACAAAATTTAGACTGATATTTTTTTGCCAAAAACAAAAAAAAATATAAAAATTTCGTTAAATAATCAAGCATATGCAAAATTTTGTTTTCAGGAAATATTTGTTTCAAAAAAAAAATATGATTTCGAGTTGAGCCGGGCCAAATCATATATTTAGAGGATTTTTCACTGAGAGGATTTTTAGGGAGAAATCTTAGTAAAAAATAAATAATGTACAAAAAATTGTATTACAGTTTTGTCCTCAAAAAAATTTCAATTTATGTCAAGTTATGTTTTCATTAAGATTTGGTCAAAAATCAAAATAAAAAAAAAAAAACAATTTTATTTTGTCTGCAAAAAATTCAAAAAATCCTTCGGAAATTCTTTTTTATTTTTTTTACCCACCACCGAAGGATGGGGGTACATTCATTTTATCATTCCGTTTGCAACACATCAAAAGACGATCTAGCCATGCCCGTCCGTCTGTCTGTTGAAATCACGCTACAGTCTTTAAAAATTGAGATATTGAGCTAAAACTTTGCACAGTATCTTCTTTTCTCCATAAGCAGGTAAAGTTCGAAGATGGGCTCTTTCCATATAGACCGATCCGCCGATTTAGGGTCTTAGGCCCATAAAAGCCACACTTATTATCCGATTTTGCTGAAATTTGGGACAGTGAGTTGTGTTAGGCTCTTCGGTATCCTCCTTCAATTTGGCTCAGATCGGTCCAGATTAAGATATAGCTGCCATATAGACCGATTCTCCGATTTAGGGTCTTAGGCCCATAAAGCCCACATTTATTATCCGATTTTGCAGAAATGTGAAACAGTGTTCGACCCTTCGACATACTTCTACAATTTGGAAATGACCCGTCCAGATTTTGATATATATAGACCGATCTCTCGATTTAAGGTTTTCGGCCCATAAAAGGAGCCTTAATTGTCCGATGTCGTCGAAGTTCGGGACAGTGAGTTAAGTTAAGCCCCTCGACATACTTCTGCAATATGGCCCAGATCGGTACAGATTTGGATATAGCTGCCATATAGACCGATCTCTCGATTTAAGGTTTTGGACCTATAAAGGGCGCATTTATTGTCCGATGTCGCCGAAAATTGGGACAATGAGTTATGTTAAGCCCTTCCACATTCTTCTTCAATTTGGTCCAGATCGGTCCAGATTTAAATATAGCTGTCATATAGATCTATCTCTCGATTTAAGGTTTTGGACCCATAAAAGGCGCATTTATTGTCCGATGTCGCCGAAATATGGGACAGTGAGTTGAAATAGGCTCTTCGCCATTTTGCTGCAACTTGGACCAAATCGGTCCAGATTTGGATGTAGCTGCCATATAGACCGGTATTTTGATTTATAGTCTTGGCCCTAAAGAGGCGCATTTATAATCCGATTTCCCTGAAATTTGACACGGTGACTTATGTTAGGCTTTTCGACAACCGTATCGTATATGGTTCAGATCGGTTTATTTTTCGATATAGCTACTAAAAACACCAATATTTTGTTATACATAATTGAACAATGACTTGTACTTATTAGTATTTGGTCTAAATCGGAATATATTTTGATAAAGCTGCTATGGGGCATAAGGTATTCATTTTTCACCGGATTTTGACGAAAGGTGGTTTACATATATACCCGAGGTGGTGGGTATCCAAAGTTTGGCCCGGCCGAACTTAACGCCTTTTTACTTTTTGATTGAAATTTTGTCTTTCGATAAAATAAAATTCAGTATTCAGAAAAAATCCATAAAATTTTGCGCATAGAAAAAATTTTGTTACTATGTTGTCTTAAAAAAATCATTAAAATTTCCTCCTTAGAAAAAATTCATAAAAATTTTATTGCTAGTAAGAATTAATCAGAGGGGCCGGAGCCTGAGCCAAAATGATAAATTTCATTTAGAAAAAGATTATATTCTGAAATTGTGTTCACAAAAAAAATTATTTTTTTCTTTAAAAAACTATTTTATTTTTTTAATTTGAGGAAATTAATGTGTCAAGAAAGTTTGTTGTTAAAAAGTTGTCAAAAACCTCCAATAAGCTAACTTTTAACTTGGTCTTTAGAAAAACTTTAAAAAATTCCTTAGGAAAATGTTTTTTTTTTTGAAATTATGTTTCAATAAAAATATATTAGAGGGGCCCGGGAATGAGTCAAATCTTGTCCTTAAAGAAAATTTTATTGAAATTGTCTCTTTATAACACATAAAGGGTGTTTTTCTCAAAAATGACACATACAATTCAGAAAAATGCACGAAATCTTTATTTAAATCTATAGCACGGTCCATACAATTTGATATTTGAAGATTATATCATGCAAATGTTTGACTGCGCCTCAAATGGTTTATCCGCTTAGTTCAATTTTGTCATACTCTTTCCAACATTTCGGTCTGTATTGCACGAATAAATGCTTCAATGTTGTCTTTCAATGCGTCAATTGAAGCAAGCTTGTCTGTATGGACTTGAGCTTAAACATAGCCCTACAAAAAATAGTCTAAAGGCGTTAAATCGCACAATCTAGGCGGTCCCGAGCGTGAAATAAAATGTTCACCGAACTCGCCTCTCAATAAGTCCATGTCAAAATTTTGTTGAAACCACATGTCATACAAGTCAAGCTCTTGCATTTTGGACAAAAAAAGTTGGATATCATCTCACGTTAGCGCTCACTATTCTCAGTTACATTACGAATCGCATCATCTTTGAAGAAGTACGGTCCAATGATGCCAACAGCCCATAAACCGCACCAAACTGTGACTTTTTCTAAATGCATTGGTGGCTCTTCTGCTGGCTAATCTCCAAAATCGAAAATTCTGCTTATTTACATACCCAAATATGAGACAAATATGAGCTTCGTTGCTCAATCTAAGAAGCGCGCGATGAACTGTCTTAGCAGAGCACGCATTTTGATAATAAAATTCAATGATTTGCAAGCGTTGTTCGTTTGTAATACGATTCGGGGTTAAATTATAGACCAAACTGAAGATGTTTGACAGTGAAACAAAACACGAAACGTGCGTAAGTTGTTTAAACCAGTGTTGCCAAACAGTAAATAGCTAAAAAATCACCCTTCATTATTGAAATTTTGCCTTTGAAAAAATTATTTCGGGATAGGATGATACCAAAACAACGTTTTGATCTTCGCTGAGGCCCTGTATGGCCCAATTTAATTCCTCGATTTTCTCTCACCTCAACCGCAGATTTAACATCGGTTCACGGACCTTCTTATACCATTTAGACGGCTGCAAAAACTCCTTGAGAGTGACTGGACTTACCAGCCTTTCTTTCCACTGCCTGAAAGAAGAAATATCCAAGTATTAAATTTTTATACGACTTAAAGTGGGATAATGGGAGCTATGTTCCTAAAGATCAGTGTAATTGAACCATCGCCAAATATCATCATTTCTAATGCCTATGCGGGTTAAATGTGTACTTTACTTGTTGTGTCAGCCGGCTGCCTTGTAGCCGCAGCAGGCTATCTCTACATTGGTCCAACACCTTGAATCTTAAAACCATACCAGTTATAGTACAGGAATATCTGAATGTACAGATATTTCTTCGCTCGCTACCCATCGCCAAAATGCCTTTCTCCATTTTCAATCCATCTGTTAATAAATTAATGACTGCGAATCTAAACCTTCCTCTCCGTCACTCTTTTATAGCAGGTATCTGATCCACCAATCTTTTATAAGAGTATGTGTCGGCGGCAGTCCCCTAAGTAAGCCTACACTGACAGAAAAATTACGGTACTTTGCCATTACCGCCTGGTATTAATTTGCTTGCGTCTTGGGCAAAGATTTTTAATGTCATTTGGTATCAATTTAATATCAGACAAATGAGGCGATTAAGAATTAACGGCGTCGCATTTGTACTATTGTCATCGGCCCAGAAGTATTGTTGAGCTTTGTACTTAAATATTGACGACATTACAAAGTATTTGTTAAACAAATAAATAAAATGGTTTAGTACAATTTGAGTGCAAATACGCGAAAGCGGTGAAAATGGAAATAGTTCAAATTCTAAGGACATTCTACATCAAAAACTTGATAGTCTCTTGTGTGGAAAACGATGCTGTGTTTGTGTATTCATATGATATGGAATCAATCAACAGATTGGTATTAAAACCAATACCAGTTCGGCTAGTAAGGCTAGTACCAAACGGCACAAATCATTTTATGTTTCATCCATACCATCCGGTATTGTTTTTGTACCATGTGGTGTTGCTTACTATCAATGAAATGAGTGTAGCTACAGTAGTCTAAACAACGTCCCCTTAGCCTGTTGTCCAATGTAGTTATCAATAGAATGGATTTCCAACAATACCTTCAAGGACCTGGTCGCGGTGGTTTCATGGCATATGAATCCTACGGCCACTTGTGGCATGTTCTGTCACCTTCCACCATACGTCAGCTCCGACCGTACCAACGCCAAGTACCTCCAATGCATCAGTCTTTCAGTTTCAAACTCTACCTAAAACTCAAGAGCCCCTGTCAGGAGTAAAGGGCCGCAAACGACTTCTTGACCCTAGATTCCTTATTGAGATTCCAGTTGTGGCCGCAGGTGGCTATCTCTTAATCGGTCTAACACTTTGGATCTTGAACCCGTCCTAGTGATAGTCAATGGCAAGTGCAGCAGTGGACACCACATCCGGCGCTCTTATCCATTTTCGATCCCTCTGTAAGTAAATTAATATCTGCGAGCCTAAGCCTTCCTTTCTCCCACTCTTTTATAATAGGCAACTGAACCACCAACTTTTTTATCAACTATGGCCTTCTCCATCTGGAAATCCGTCCGACTGTCCATACTGTCACTATCTAATATACGACTGAGTCTCGACGGCAGCCCCACAAGTAGGCCTGGCTGCAATAGTATAAACAATGTCCGCTCAGCCTATCCTCTAATGTACTGATCGATGAGCTGGATTTCTAACAATACCTCCAAGGACCTAGTCGCGGTGGAGCTCATGGCACCGCATATGAATCTTAAGCTACTCAATTAACCCTATCAATATTCCTTAAATGCGTCGCATGCTCTGTCACCAGCCACAAAACGTCATAGCCATACGTCTGCAGCAGCCGTACCAACGCCAAGTACAACCAATGCATCAATCTTAGGTATACTCCACCTAGTACCCAAGAGCCCCTGATAAGAGTAAAGGACTGCCAACGACTTCTTGATCCTAGACTCGTTATTGACATTCCGTCTGGCTTATCCTGACAGCTCCAATGCCAACTCTGTTCTCCTAGCGTTCACGCTCAATCGACACTCCCCAGCCTAGTTTGTCGACTGTATGTCTGCCTGTTGGAGGACACCGTAGCGCAGAGTTTAACATGTCCGCCTATGACGGTAAGGGCCTGGGTTCAAATCCTGGCGAGAACATCAGAAAATATTTTTAGCTGTGGTTTTTCCCTGCTAATGCTGGTGGCATTTGTGAGGTACAAAAACACAAAGAGGTGTCACACCACGGCACGCCGTTGGACTCGGCTATAACAAGGAGTTCCCATATTATTGGGCTTAAACTTGAATCGGACAGCACTCATTGATATGTGAGAAGTTTGCCTCTGTTCCTTAATGGAATGTGCTTGGCAAAGGTACAAATTTTAATGTTTGTCGGTCTGGCAGCGAAAGTCAGTCACTTACATATGAAATATTCCAAATTTCCTTATCTCTTACCTACGAAATACCTATTTTATGTGTGCCCATAGGTGTTTAAATGAATGCCATTCAAAAACAATATCCAACAGTTGGCCATAATCCTAGTCAAAATCCCAAATATACATACAAATATTATCCCCTTTAGAAAATAGTAATCCATGTAGACAGACACTAATTTAATAAACTAATCCGTATCATAAACATTTTGCCGAGAAATTTCCACATATTATTTAGCATTTAATAATAATAAAATAGAGTAGACTTAAATGGCAGCCGCCTGCCATTGATGCTGCTCTTACTGTTGCTAATGCTGTTTCTACTTTTATAGGGCAATAAACAAAAGCATGGCTGCAGCCCGATGAAAACCAAACCAGAGCCGTAACTATTTAGTGATGAAGATGAAAAACTAAAGCATAAATTTAGGCATTTTATGACTTTGTTTACCAGGCGAAAGCGAATAAGATTTGTTTTTTTTACTTTAGAACAGAACAGAATACAACAGCAAACGGCAATGACAATGAACCAACTTAAGGACACTTAAGACCAGACAATATTGCCAGCATTATAGATGTATGTGTGTGTGAGAGAGTATTTATTAGGCTTTGAATACAAACAAGTGAAAGCGTGCTAAGTTCGGCCGGGCCGAATTTTGAGAACCCACCGCCATGGATTCTGCTACAAATGTTAAGAAAATAAATTTAGTTGAAGGGCATATTAAAATTTTAAAATATTAAACTTTCTAGGACTATTAAAATTTCTAGGAACCGAAGAAGAATGATCGAGAGACCGGTTTACTTGGCAGCTATATCAGGTTGTAGACTGATTTGGGCCCAGTTGTTGGAAGTCGTAACAGAACACTGCATGCAAAATTTCAGCCAAATCAGACAAAAAATGCGGCTTGTAAGGGCTCAAGAAATCAAATCGGGAGATCGGTTTATATGGGAGCTTTATCTAAATCTGAACCGATATGCCCCATTTGCAATACCTAACGACCTATGATAATAGTATGTATCTGTGCAAAATTTCAAGCTTTTAGCCTTACGCGTTCGACCGCTATCGTGATTTCCACAGACGGACGGACATGGCTAGATCGACTCGGAACGTCGAGACGATTAAGAATATATATACTTTATGGGGCCTTAGCTGAATATTTCGAGGTGTTGCAAACAGAATAGCTAGATTAGTAGAACCCTATCCTATGGTGGTGGGTATAAAATGTTGCAAAAGCAACAACGCTACCATGAATACTGTAAGCTTGCTGGCTTGCCTATGAAAAGATTGTTGCTAAGAATTTATGCTAGACTTCTTCAACAAATTCGCTGCTTTTTTTCGCTGCAAGAATTTCCAAGTCATTGCACAACAAGTCTTGAGTTAAATTAATTTACTGCTTGCAAATAACACCACCAACGACAACGACACAGCACTTTTGGGCCCGTCAAGTACCATCAGCTAGAAATCTGAGAGATGCTGTTGACTGCTGGAAGTTTGGGTACAACAGAATCTATCTCCATTGTCAAAAGCATATTGGGGGCCTGACTGACTGCAGACAACAGCAAATAAATTAATAAACAAAACATAGACAAAATATTTACACTAGACTACAAAATATATAAAAAGCAAAAAAAAAATCCAACCAAGACCAAGAAAAATTTAATGAAAATACAAAGTATACACTGCCCTTGTTCAACGAAAAATGCAGAAGAAAAGCCCAACACCTAGGAGCAATGCCAAGAAGGCAGACTAAAACCTTTAGAACTCGCAAGAAGGTTATCCCACGGATGGGCAATAGGATATAAGCAAATGCAAGGCATCGGAACAGGATGTTAAGGAAATTTTAATAAAAGCCTTATTCCACAAAGGATATTGTAAGAATGTCTTAAAAGCGTGAAAGGCTCTAAGTTCACCACTTTCTGGTGTGCTAGTGACTGTACGTATGTATGTAAGTATATATATACAGCTGTGCTCAAAATAATAGCAGTGCTCCACCTCATATTTTCACAAGACAAATTTGTTTCTATATCAACATCCAAATTAAGTAATATTCTAAGAGTATTTAGAAGGGTATGTAAGAAGTAAAAATACAAATATTATAAATATTCTATATATGATGTCATTGATTATTTTCTCGTTTGGTCTTTGAATCGCTTTGTTCAAAAAATAGGACTATGAATGATTTGCTATAGAATTAAATAAAAGAAGTGAAAAATTAACAAAGAAAATTGGTAATGAAGCTGTTGCAATAGCATTGAATAAATTTTAAAACAATAATTTATTTTATAGTGAGGCTAAGAAAGCATTGTTCCAAAGAAATGCAAGAATTAGCCCAAAACTGCGAAAAGTAATCAAAGTGCTATGAAAAATATACAGATAAATTGAAGATATAGTAGGATGCTTTGATCAAAAGATTTCCAATGCCTCAATAAATAAAAAAACAAGTAAAAAGGCGTTAAGTTCGGCCGGGCCGAACTTTGGATACCCACCACCTCGGGTATATATGTAAACCACCTTTCATCAAAATTAGGTCAAAATTACATACCTTATGACCCATATCAGTTATATCAAAACATGTTCCGATTTGGACCAAATACTAATAAGTACAATAGCTATATCTAAAAATTAAACGATCTGAACCATATACGACACGGATGTTGTAAAGCCTAACATAAGTTACTATGTAAAATTTCAGTGAAATCGGATTATAAATGCGCTTTTTATGGGGCAAAGACTTTAAATCGAGAGATCGGTCTACATGGCAGCTATTTTCAAATCTGGATCGATCTGGGCAAAATTGAAGAAGGACGTCGAAGAGCCTAACTAAACTCACTGTCTCAAATTTCAGCGACATCGGACATTAAATGCGTCTTTATGGCCCCACAACCTAAAACCTAGATATCGGTCTATATGGCAGCTATATCTAAATTTGGACCGATCTGTGCGATATAGCAGATGTATGTCAAGGGGCCTAATTTAACTCACTGTCCCAAATTTCGGCGACATCGGACAATAAATGAGCATTTTATGGGCCCAAAACCTTAAATCAAGAAATCGGTCTATATAGCAGCTATATCCAAATCTGAACCGATCTGAGCCAAATTAAAGAATGATGTCGAGGGGCCTAACGCAACTCACTGTCCCAAATTTCAGCAAAATCGGGTAATAAATGTGGCTTTTATGGGCCTAACACCATAGATCGGACGATCGGTCTATATGGCAGCTATATCCAAATCTGAACCGATCTGAGCCAAATTGACAAAGGATGTCGAAGGGCCTAACACAACTCACTGTCCCGAATTTCAGTGGAATCGGATAAAAGATGTGGATTTTATGGCCCTTAGACCCTAAATCGGAGGGTCGGTCTATATGGCAGCTATATCTAAATCTGGACCGATCTGAGCCAAATTGACGAAGGATGTCGAAGGGCCTAACAAAACTCACTGTCCCAAATTTCAGCAAAATCGGGTAATAAATGTGGCTTTTATGGGCCTAACACCATAAATCGGAGGATCGGTCTATATGGCAGCTATATCCAAATCTGAACCGATCTGGGCCAAATTGACAAAGGATGTCGAAGGACCTAACACAACTCATTGTCCCGATTTTCAGCGGAATCGGATAAAAAATGTGGCTTTTATGGCCTTTAGACCCTTAATCGGAGGGTCGGTCTATATGGCAGCTATATCCAAATCTGGACCGATCTGAGCCAAATTGACGAAGGATGTCGAAGGGTCTAACAAAACTCACTTTTCCAAATTTTAGCAAAATCGGATAATAAATGTGGCTTTTATGGGCCTAAGACCCTAAATCGGCGGATCGGTCTATATGGGGGCTATATGAAGATATAGTCCGATATAGCCCATCTTCGAACTTAACCTGCTTATGGACAAAAAAAGAATCTGTGCAAAATTTCAGCTCAATATCTCAATTTTTAAAGACTGTAGCGTGATTTCAACAGACAGACGGACAGACGGACAGACGGACAGACGGACAGACGGACAGACGGACGGACATGCCTAGATCGTCTTAGATTTTTACGCTGATCAAGAATATATATACTTTATAGGGTCGGAAATGGATATTTCGATGTGTTGCAAACGGAATGACAAAATGAATATACCCCCATCCTTCGGTGGTGGGTATAAAAAATGACCGATATACTCGGACTCGCATGTAAAACGTCAACTATTGATGCCAGTCGATTTTAGGATATAGCAAAGAGGACAATACTTCGTCTTCGAAAAAAGTTTCAAGGTGGACTAAATCTGACTGAAATTGGTTTTAATGTTCCCAAACATTTGCTGGCAAATAATTTATTCGCAAAGTCCTAGAATCGTACTATTGCTGAGCAAGAAGTATGCAGTTGCACGCTTTATGTTTGCTGAAGGACATGTCGATTTGCCAATTGAAAATTGGTAGAATATATTGTGGACCGACAAATGTGTAATTGTATTATTTGGTGGATGAGGGTCTAGGCAGACGTCTGCCGAATACATAATACAAATCACAATTTGCAAAAATAAAAGACAAACATGGTGGGGCAAAAGTATTGATTCGTTGGAGCTTTTTTCAACTATCTAGGTTCAATAATGAAAAATAAGACATCATGGATGTGTTACAACTTTGGAACAAGTAATGTTATATTATGCAGACTGGAATAAGCTTCTGAAATTGCAATTCTTACAAGATAATGACCGGAAACATACTAATAAATTGGCAAGGGGTGGTTAAACATTTATGGGGCGACATTAAAATTATGACACAGAGAATCGAATGCCAAATACGAAAGAGTATAGTTCCATTTATTGTTATACAATTTTGAGAGTTGATTAATAATCTATCTTACCTAAAAAAAATACTGCCTTACTTTTGATAGTTTTTGCTGTGCTATTCTTTGACCAAAATGGTCTATAGCCGGACAATATCCTGCAATGCAATCTAAATAATAGTTTAAGACCAAAAAAAAGAGACAAAAAAAGTAGAAACGTGTTAAGCGTGTTATTGCCCGTACCTAACCTTGGATACCCACCACCAATAATAGCGACTGGTCTCGATCTTCAGGTGCTTCAGACCCTTAATCGGCAGATCAGTCTTTATTGCAGCTATATCTAAATATAGTCTGATCTGTACCATATTTAGGTAGGATCTCGGAAGGCTATATCAGGTTAAAGACCAATTTGGACCGTACTTAGCACAGTTGTTGCAAGTCATAACACAACACTCCATGCTAAATATTAGTCAACTCGGGCAAAAATTACGGCTTGTAAGCGGCTCAAGAAGTCAAATCGAAAGATCGGTTTATATGGGAGCTATATCAGGTTATAGACCGATTTGGACCGTACTTGGCGCAGTTGTTGCAAGTCATAACAGAACACAACATGCTAAATTTCAGTCAAATAGGACAAAAATTGTGACTTTCAGTGTCTCAAGTAGTCAAATCGGGAGATCGGTTTATGTGGGAGCTATATCAGGATAAAAACAGTTTTGTACCGTACTTGGCACATTTTTTGGATGTCATAACAGAACATTATGTGCAACATTTTATCCAAAACGGAAACAATGGCGACTTCCAGGGGCTCAAACAGTCAAATCGTAGATCGGTTTGTATGGGAGCTATATGAAAATCTCAACCGATATGGCTCATTTGCAATCCCCAATGACCTGTATCAATAGTAAGTATCCATCCTATGGTGGTGGGTATAAAAATCCAACGATTTTTATAAAAAAAAAATTGTTTTTAGAGGAGCACACACCTATTATTTTGTACACAATTGTATATGCTATTTTGTACATCGAAGTGTGTTTCTGAAGTGTACAATGTCTTTATATTGCATGTTAACACTTTAACGAGATTTTATTATTATTGTAACAAGAAGCAAAAGACGCTGAAAACAAGCACAAATCCTTATAAACCACACACACTCACTTGCACACATAGCCAGCCAGCCAGCCAGCCAGCCAGTCAGCCAGTCATTGGAATACAAACACTTTGACAAGGAGTTAAGCTTAACCATTGCCACATACAACCATCATTGAAGTTGTAGTGTATTCTGAAGGCAAATAGGCGTCGCACAGTGGGCCAAATGGCAAAAAAATTGGAAATAAGTCTACAACTTTTTATCTGTTGATTTTAGCCATACAAAATGTTCTAGACATTTGTAGAGGAGGACATAGGCTTTCAGAAAAGTGCTGTTGTTGGTCCATATCTTTAATACAGGGTGAGCTACAGGGTGTCAAAGTTGACCACTTTTGACTTCTCCAAGCTTCTGGGGGCCATAACTTTTGATCTACTCAACCGATTTACATGATTTAGGACTCTAGAGAAAGAGCTTGACAAGATCTAAAAAACTTATGCATAAAGTACCATGCCATCGTGTACTGTTAAGGAGTTATGAATTGTTTAATTTTAAAATATGAAAATTTGGCCTTGGTTTTTTTCAGTGTTTTTTAAATAACTCCGTCAATTTTAAAGCTATAAACTTCATACTTCACACAAATTATGCCAGCATATGTGTGCATAAAATACAAAAGGAATCACGTGAATATCTTTGGCGGTTTAAAAATGGCATCGTTTTCAATATGAAAAATATTTTTTTTGTCAAAAAATTGCAAAATTTTTCAAAAAAGATACTCCCATTTCCTTTAAGTTTTCGCAAACTTTGGCCATCAAAGCATTATCATTTCTTTCCATTTTCACAAAGTCGAGGTATTAAGAAAAGTTTTAAGTGCTAATTTGGCTAATTTCGATATCAAACAACACCGTTATCTTAAGACCAAAATGGCCAATTTTTTTACTAAACTTCAAAAGTTTCTCACTGGAAAAAAAGTTCCACGGGGATTTTTTCGCTTTTTTTGAACTTAAATGAAAGCTTAAAATGTTCCCAACATTTTAAGGTATGTCTCGCCATATCCTAGCCATAAATGAGATCGTAGCGATCAAAATACTGAAAAAAGTCAATTTTCAAGTAGTGCTATATTCATTGCTAAAAAACAAGTATTACGTCACATTTTATTGCAAAGATGTTAAATAAACTTTTATTTGGTAACACTTCTTCTACAAAACACAAAAAGAATCATGGAAATATCTCTATTCTATTCCATTTTATGGAACCGGCAATAAAAAAGTCAATTTTTCAAAAAAGTCGAATTTCCCAAATTTTGTTTTTGTTGTCCTAATTGCACATGACACACTATAGCCATATTTACGCAACATACCTTATCGTAAAGGAAATTTTCATACCTTTCCAACGATGTATAAAACATTTCTCAACTCGGATTCTATCTACTCTAAAATTCATTTACACTTCATTAAACTCTATATAAAAATGACTATTTGTGAAATGGAACCTTATATGGGGCCTACACTAAAACATTGATAGATTTGCCCAGGGTTTACAATACAAATGTGTTAGAATAAAAAAAGGTCTCCTGCCAAAGTTTAAAAAAATTGGAATAAAAATATGTGTTTTAGAGCGAAAACACTTCGCATCGGCGTGCGTTTATATGTATATTAGCTACTCCCAAAATAAAAAAGCATTTTAGTTTTGTATTATTTGATTTTATTCTCTACCAAATAATCTAAGGTATCAAAATTTAAAAGCTCTTTAATTTGAATGGCATCGGGATCGTCCTTATCTATATCGTCACATATTTTTGGTAGCCATTTAGTTCTGATGCTGTATAGTACCGGATCAGACGATAACAATAAATATTGAAGTAAATCATAATTTTGGTTAAATTTGGTGCTCTTTCGGGTATTGAAAAGCCGGAACTGTTTAACATCTCTATTACGGGATTCCTGAGCTTCTTCTGTAAGTTCTCCTAACGGAAGTATGTTGTATTCCACAATTTCCTTGCCATGATGTAAGACTTTATGTACTGTCGGTGTTAAAGCTTTCCACGAATATAAATCAGATAAAATGTTTTTTGTGTCATTACTATAAGCTTCAAATTTGGTTGAATTTATCATCTTTTTGCTATTGATTACAGCCAAAATCACTTTGAATCGTCTTAGCAAGTGTTCATCAAGACCGGTTATTTTAGATGTCGATACGGGGTCCTCAAAAAACCGCCTTGCCGAGTTGCCATCATTTGTGCTTCCGTATCCGTAAAGAGGTTTATCTATTATAAGTCCCTTTTGTTTAAACTCCAACTGGATTCGATTCTTCTCTTCCTGCCTCATTTTGTGAAGATCTTGGTTGTTTCTAGCAGAGACATCGCGGTTTCCAGGGCTAGTCCGATATTTAAGGTCATACGATAAATGCAAACAATACTCCATGAATCGAATTCTACAGTGCAGGGGCGAAATACCGAAATTGAGCGCATTTTCGTTTACTAAATTTTCATCAGACTTGTCCTCGAATTGCCCATTCTTCTTGCCACAAATATTGCATCTCCAATTGGACATAACGCCAGTTAATGCGTTTGCCACCTTTCCATCGATCATAGTGAGTTGTAGTTGAAACGAAACTTTTATATTTCTTCCCAATTGGTTTATAACAATCATGGGTAATGCAGCAATTTCTTCCTTTATTTCGTTCACCAAAGATCGTGTTGTGTTCCGGTCTTCCTTTGTATACTCAAACCGAATTGGGCGACATAAATATTTTGACCCAGGTGTTCTATTTATCCATATATCTTGAAATGCATTTTCTTTCGATGATGAAGATTGGTCCTTGTACAATCTCATTCTCAATGGTACTAATGATGCCATGAAAATTGATGCGAAGTTGGTATCTATTTCTGTTTGTTGCTTATATTCGGAAAATCCAGATGATCCATCACAACCCCATTTGCTGATCAAAACCACTTCGGAATTATTACATGTGTTCAACTGTTCTTCAGTAAAATTAGAAATAATTCTAACAGCTGTATTTTCAACAAGATCAGCAAGTTTCACTCTTGCTTTTAATTCGTCCACGTATATATTTGATGGCACCATTTTCGTCCTGGTGTTGTACAATTTATGTTTTGAGGGTAAACAACCCCATCCTTTTTCACGAAGAGCCTTCCTCATTGTTGAGTATTTGTTTCTTGAGAGGCCTAGGTTCAAAATCAGGGCCAGTGCATCTTCCTCCGTGAATTCTGTAGTCGATTTTGGAGTTGGAATACTTTCTACCATTCTCTTTACCCTTTTCGGAGATGCTAATGGTAAAACATCGACAATTCGTCCAACATTTTTTGGTTGTGTTTTTAACAATGCTGTTTTGAACGTATCTTTTATTAAATTTGGCGGATGTGCCGCCAATAGTTCCTCTTGTTTTTTCTTTTTGGTTTTCTCCGTAACTTCGTCGTATGCTTTGCTAGGCCGGCCGGGAATCAGCGGTTTAATTTCAATAAGTAGATCCGATTTCAGCCACTTCTCATACATTTTGAAAAACTTGATTTTTGCGAATGAACATTCTGGCAACCTTCTCTCAAATGATTTGTAGAATTTTTCAAGTTTGTCTAAAGCGTCTTTATTTAGCCTTATTCCATATATGTGGTCCAAAGTGTAAACAAGTTCCTTAAATGACTCCGTGTATGATTTGGAATCATTTTTGATGTCCCATACAATTTTCGAAAGAGTGGAATACTTCAGTATGACTTCCATAACTTATAAATGTCCTTTACGCCTCTACAAAATATAATGAAGAAAATTTGGATTTTGTTCAAATATTTATGCAATATATTCACAATTAATGACCCATTTCAGGTATCAGACGCAATCGTAAAAAGGGGTCCAAAGTGCCTCTTTTTACTTACTCTTCTATAATTATTTACCTGGACTCGAATTTGGTTAAAAAAAATGACAATGAATTTTTTATGGGTAGGTTTTTTCACATTCATTGATACGGTGGATTTCCTGGGAATTCGACATAGCGAAACAGGTAACATTTGTCTGCATCAAATCTTAACACAAATATATATATATATGCAGGTATATTTCTAGGTTACTTTTTATTCAAAAATCATCAGCTTACATTAAAAATAGATGTAGGTACTATACAAACGCACGCCGATGCGAAGTGTTTTCGCTCTAAAACACATATTTTTATTCCAATTTTTTTAAACTTTGGCAGGAGACCTTTTTTTATTCTAACACATTTGTATTGTAAACCCTGGGCAAATCTATCAATGTTTTAGTGTAGGCCCCATATAAGGTTCCATTTCACAAATAGTCATTTTTATATAGAGTTTAATGAAGTGTAAATGAATTTTAGAGTAGATAGAATCCGAGTTGAGAAATGTTTTATACATCGTTGGAAAGGTATGAAAATTTCCTTTACGATAAGGTATGTTGCGTAAATATGGCTATAGTGTGTCATGTGCAATTAGGACAACAAAAACAAAATTTGGGAAATTCGACTTTTTTGAAAAATTGACTTTTTTATTGCCGGTTCCATAAAATGGAATAGAATAGAGATATTTCCATGATTCTTTTTGTGTTTTGTAGAAGAAGTGTTACCAAATAAAAGTTTATTTAACATCTTTGCAATAAAATGTGACGTAATACTTGTTTTTTAGCAATGAATATAGCACTACTTGAAAATTGACTTTTTTCAGTATTTTGATCGCTACGATCTCATTTATGGCTAGGATATGGCGAGACATACCTTAAAATGTTGGGAACATTTTAAGCTTTCATTTAAGTTCAAAAAAAGCGAAAAAATCCCCGTGGAACTTTTTTTCCAGTGAGAAACTTTTGAAGTTTAGTAAAAAAATTGGCCATTTTGGTCTTAAGATAACGGTGTTGTTTGATATCGAAATTAGCCAAATTAGCACTTAAAACTTTTCTTAATACCTCGACTTTGTGAAAATGGAAAGAAATGATAATGCTTTGATGGCCAAAGTTTGCGAAAACTTAAAGGAAATGGGAGTATCTTTTTTGAAAAATTTTGCAATTTTTTGACAAAAAAAATATTTTTCATATTGAAAACGATGCCATTTTTAAACCGCCAAAGATATTCACGTGATTCCTTTTGTATTTTATGCACACATATGCTGGCATAATTTGTGTGAAGTATGAAGTTTATAGCTTTAAAATTGACGGAGTTATTTAAAAAACACTGAAAAAAACCAAGGCCAAATTTTCATATTTTAAAATTAAACAATTCATAACTCCTTAACAGTACACGATGGCATGGTACTTTATGCATAAGTTTTTTAGATCTTGTCAAGCTCTTTCTCTAGAGTCCTAAATCATGTAAATCGGTTGAGTAGATCAAAAGTTATGGCCCCCAGAAGCTTGGAGAAGTCAAAAGTGGTCAACTTTGACACCCTGTAGCTCACCCTGTATTAAAGATATGGACCAACAACAGCACTTTTCTGAAAGCCTATGTCCTCCTCTACAAATGTCTAGAACATTTTGTATGGCTAAAATCAACAGATAAAAAGTTGTAGACTTATTTCCAATTTTTTTGCCATTTGGCCCACTGTGCGTCGTTTGTTTGTTATGGTAATGGGCCCAAAAGGTATTGAATTTTATACAAAGGGACGACCAAGACCATAAGGAAATGGGTCGTAGTGAACACGTCAACACCAGTAGCTGTCTAAAGCCAAAGAAGAAGAGTAAGAAGTAGCTCACCAGTAATCAGAGCCTTGGTAGGTAGCTCCATCTCCACCTACGACTCCTATATTATGCTTGCAAAAGGCACATAAATGAAATCTGTTGCCTCTATGGAGGGCGGTTGGGCTGGTATGGTTGCTAAAGCTGCAATTTCTTCTTTAGCTGTTGGCGTCATTACCGCTGTTATTGTTAGCTTGTTATAATAAGGAAATCGGATATTATTGAAATTGTAGCACTTCTTTTAATACACACAAACACACGTACACTCAGTTTTTTTTTTATATATATACCTGCAACAAAAAGAGAAACACCGACAAAATTTGATCAAAGAAAATAATCAAGGATATGGATTGTGCAGTGCTTTCATTCTATAGGCAGGATATTATTAAAGTTTTTATATTGTAATATGATTTTAATGAAATATTTAATACAAATCAGGTTTCTTTTTTTATTTTCTTTTTAGGTAAGTTAACAATATACACAGGAATTTAAATCTTAACTGTAAATTATATGAAAGGCTCTCACTGTAAGTCAACAAAAATTAAAACCAAAATAATTATTTCCAGATTAAATTTTTTCCACAGCTCACCAGATTATTTTATTCATAATTGTAAATAGGTTTTGTTTGCAAATAATCCATATCTGATCATACTACCCGACTATCAAGAGTATACACAATTGATATTATCGATCGACAAGTGAAAACGCATAAAGTAAGAACTCTGGACACCTACCACCATGGAAAACATACCATACCAAATATCGTCAACATTTTTCCAGATAAATACCATCCAACTAGGATTATAAAAAATCATTAATCATCTCTCTTAAGCACAATCCATTAATCGTAACTGTGAATTCAAACTCATTTTCGAAAAAAAGGTCCAATGATTCCGCCATAAACCACACCAAACAGTCACATGTTAAGGATACAGAGTCTTCTCACCAATAACTCTTGGGTGTTCCGATCCCCAGATGTAAAAATGTTGCTGTAATACGGTCCGACAAGGTGCTTCACGACGATCCAAAAATGTTTTAGACTTGCGCACTGTGACAGCAAGTTTATCACATTTCTTTAACGCACCACCGAAGGATGAGGGTATATTCATTTAGTCACTCCGTTTGCAATACATCGAAATATTTCCGATCCAAAGTATAGATATTAATGATCGTCGTAAAATTCTAAGCTTAATGGCTCAAGACCCTCAAACGTAACATCGGAAAATGTGGCACCTCTACCCAAAAATATGTCAGAAAAGTCATTGATCCGAATATAAACTAAAACGGATGATAAATGAGCCTTTTTATGAGGTTTACCGATTTTTACCAAATGCCAGCACAGATGTCGCTGGCTCAAGATCCACTCTACAGGGCGCATTCCCCATTTTTTAAAATTTTTTTTGGGGTTTTTCGCCCCTCGATGGGCCCAGAGGCTCTTGTCCCAAAAACGGACTTCTGATTCGTATTCCTAGGGTCAACCCACATCTACATACCAAATTTCAACGAAATCGGACATTCTCCCTGTAAAGTTAATTTTTGCCAAATCGGTAAATCGGTCTTTAGAGTAGCTATATACAAATATGGTCTTATCCGGTACGGATATTGAGCGACAGGAAAGTAGCCAAGATTTTGTTCTGGGAGCGGGGGCCCCCCACATTTTTTTTTAAAATCGAAAATTCCCAAAATTCTTCTGTTACTGTGAAATTGGTAAAGATAAGTCAAACTTTTTTTTGAAATGGGTGCAGAAACTGGCCCTTCGGCAACGAAATTTGATTAAAGTCACAGCTGAATTTTGTACTAATTGCCAACACACTATTTATAGACCGATCCTAATCTTCCAAAACCTTCAAAATGTACTTGTCTTTGCTAACATCTGAGTTTTATGGTGATAGTTTTAATTTGCTCTCAAAGTAGTTTTACGATTTCAACAGGTTATTGCTTGTGTCGGTCAACTGGTTCTATGACTTTTATCTTCAATAAGATTTTACTCAAGAAATTCAAACACAACCACAAACCATGTGGCGCAATCGCCATCTCGTCAACAAGGTGTTATTTCAAAATAGGCATTGCTCTCAACACAACCAAAGAAACTTGCACACGTTTGTGTACGTGTAACTAAAATG
Source organism: Stomoxys calcitrans (assembly GCF_963082655.1). Lineage (NCBI taxonomy): Eukaryota > Metazoa > Arthropoda > Insecta > Diptera > Muscidae > Stomoxys > Stomoxys calcitrans. The sequence continues at coordinate 19,390,710 of NC_081552.1, forward strand.
AGAGAAAGAGAAACTCACACAAAGAGAAAAATGGGGTGAGTGTAAGCACAGAACTGCCATCTTAATACCGTCAAACTGGCCGGCTGTTCGCGTGAGACCATCTTCATTAATTCTCCTAGTTCTTCTGCGAATTTTATTAAAATCGATTCTTATCCGTTTTGGCTAAAATATAGCATGAGGTGTTTTCTTATGACTTCCGAGAACTATGTTAAGTAAAGTTCAAATCGGCCTATAACCTGTTATAGCTGCCATATAAACCGATCTTGAATCTTGACTTCTTGAGCCACTAGAGAGCGCAATTCTTATCCGATTTGACTGAATTTTGGCAAGAAGTGTTTTGTTATAACTTCCAGCAACTGGTTCAAATGTGGTTTCAATTGGTCCATACCTGATCTGGGATATTGACTTGTTAATCTATTGATTGACCAATCTTGCCAAAATTTTGCACAACGATTTCCTCGACGACTACCACATTATCTGAGAAGTTTGCTCGAAATCGGTTCAAAATTAGACATAGCCCCCCTATATATGTTCGTCATATTTTGGGTAATTTGCAATAATGTTGTCATTTGTCAACCGTAGTTATTACAGTTTGAACATCTTTGCTCGCCGAGGTTGATCAAAATTGGTTCAGAATTGGATACAGGATCGGTTTATATGGCATCTATATCAAAACCTAGACCGATATGTCCCATTTACAATCCCAACCGACCTACACTAATAGGAAGAATTTGTGCAAAATTTCAAGAGCATAGCTTTATTCCTTCGAAAGTCAACGTGCTTTCCACAGACAAACGGTCGGGCATGGCTTGGCTAGATCGTCTTTAAATGTCAAGACGATCAAAAATATATATGTTCTTTACGGCGTCTTAGATTAATATTTCAAGGTGTTACTAACGGAATAGAGAAGCGAGTATAAGCTCATCCTATGCTGGAGGATATACAAAGGATAACAACATCAAGATTTTCTTGAAAGAAAATCAAAAATTCCAAATATTGTAAAATTTTTAAATGTTGTACATTTGTTCCCCCAATTAAGGCCTGGTTACGTTCTCGTGAATGTAGAACAAAGGTATCATAAATGTAAAGAGATAATTACGCTACGATAATTACGTAGTATTTGACATTTCAAACAAAACAATTTTATTAAAAAATAGACTTGAAACTGAGTTGGGGTCTGGCGTCGGAGAACTTCAGGCTAACTTCAACTGCACAACATGCATACCTTAAGGGCAGGACGAAAAAATGGCCCCGTCACGCAGTGATGCGAAAAGTCGAGACGGTTCTCTAACTGAAGGAGTACGTAATGGCGGCCTTCCTAAATATTGAGAGGGCATTTAAAAATGAGGAGATGGGTCGACAGTCATCCACCCGAGTTTTTCCCTGTGGTCGGTACTATCAACGCGGACTTCGGAGATAGTGTGGTCAGAAGGCGGGTGATGTTTTCTCCAAATAGTGATAAACGAAATCCTGCTGGATCTTAACAGGGATGACGTGAGAATGATTGCATGTGCGGACGACGTCGTACGATACGTCACAAATTTCTGTCGATATCATCGTAAGGTCACTGTCGAGATGGGCTACAACAAAATTATAGATTATAGAGCTGGTCCTTTTCACTCGGAGATATAAGTTACAGGTTTTTAGACTCCCGTCATTGGAAGGTCTTCATAGATGGCTCCAAGATGGAGCCAGGGAACGGATCGGCATTCACAACATCGGTATGTCGGTGAGACTGCCGAACAAGTGTACTCTCTTTCAGTCTTAACGATAGCCTTAAAATATATTCTTGAAAGGGATTTACTATCTTCTAAACTCAGGATTTATGTGGACTGTATGGCGGCCCTCACTGCTTTGATTTCGATGACAGTGAAATTGAAGTACTTGGCGGATATTTAAAATCTCTGAATAGACTCTGGGCTCACGACATAGCGCTAATTTCGTTTCCCGTATACGATAATCTTGTAATTTCTTCTCATATCAAAAATAAATTGTTAAAAATTACATAAAGAAAACAGAATTTAATTATCAATTTTCTAAATACACGTCTTTGGTTTTAAATTTTGTTCCGACTTCAAACATTTTATCTTCTGACACAAAAACGGAATGTAAAATTTTGTTTTTACTAAATTCTACTTTCCGGTTGCGGCCGACAGACGTTCGGTAATCGTTTGCATGTGATTTCATAATGCAAAACAAAACAGCTGACACGTTGTTCTACATTTACGAGGGCATAACCAAGCCTTTAAAGAAATTACAGAAATTTTTGTAACAATTTTGTTTTTGGAAAATATGTTATTGAAATTTTGTTTCTTAAAAGAAATTTCATTGACATTTTGTTTGCAGATAAATTTTTAATTAAGTTTTGTTTTTAGAAAAATTTCTTAAAATTAGTGTTTTTAAATAGAAATTGCATCAAAAATTTTCTAAAGATAAAATCTTGATTAATATTTTGTCTTAAGAAAGCTCCTCAAGGCTTCATTCACCATAAATTATATAAAGACAAGTTTTCCATCAACCTCATTATACTAAGATTCTGGTGACTCCACGAGTCCCATCTTATCCAGGGGGAAGTGGACTTTCATCGGTGGCGTGATTCAGTGACTAACGGACATCGCTGTCAAAGAGACTTCAGCCACTTCTCTAGCTACTTTGTTGCAAAGTGAGCGGGGGCGGAAGAATAGAACTTACAAATTAAGGCTGAGTCTGCGCGTCATCGGGCAGTATTCTGAACACTGTGGTATTGAAGTGAGTATGGTCGGAGGAATGAATACGCAGGTAATTATCAATAATCAGGCCGTTGTTGTTGGGGCTGCACCATTATCTGACCGTGGTAATGCACATTTCACTAAAGAACAGGGGCAAACTTATCACACATGCAGTCCGATTTAAGTTTAAGCTCAATGATAAAGAGCCTCCTTTTTATAGCCGAGTCCGAACGGCGTGCCGCAGTGCGACACCTCTTTAAAGAGAAGTTTTACATGGCATAGTACCTCACAAATGTTGCCATCATTAGGAGAGGAAAACTACCGCTGAAAATTTTTTCTGATGGTCTCGCCAGGATTCGAACCTAGGCGTTTAGCGTCATAGGCGGATATGCTAACCTCTGCGCTAACCATATGACCATGGTCCTGTGTCCAACAGACACCGGGGGGTACCCAGGCAACTAGAGTTGAGAAGACGTGACACACCAATGATCATTAGGCTCCCTACTCGTTCTCAAAGAGCAAATTTTTGCTAGTGATTTTCGACCTCATCCCATGGCGCAATAGTTTTGTCAGTAGGGATGATGGAGTATGATCATAAGATTTTACATTTTCTTTAAGTCCGATATTAATCCCATCAGTCTATATGGACGTTTCAGGGAGAGGGGTTTTTGATGATAGGGTGGCTCTCCTAACAATTGTGCCCAGATTTTTATGTGTCAGATCCCTACTTCTCATAACGAGTCTATATGCTCCACTCCCAAATGCCTTTCATTGAAGTCTCATAATGGGTCTATACGCGCCGTTTGCGGGCGTGCCCCCTAGCCCCTGACTCTTGACTCCAAAATTAAGGTAGAAATTAAAATTCGCTTAAATCGGTCCAACTGTCTCTGATGTATTTCGGATATGCCGCAAATTATTGGAACTCGTTTTCTTTGTAGGCCCTAAAACCAAGTTTGGCCCTTTTGGGGTTGTGCTCTACAGCCCATCATCCCCCAGATCATAACACTGAACTTGTTCCACAGTGATAGCATTACCTAGATGTGGAAATGAGCTTGATTAAGATGCCAAATAAGCTACAGTTCAATAAACAATTGTAAGATGGTTCAATCTAAATCTACGTAGCCCATTTGCAATCTACTACGATCTACATAAAAACGAAGTATTTATGCACAATTTGAAGCGGATAGCTTTATTTCTTCCAATGATATAGTGGTTTCCACAGATGGTCCGACGAACAAGCTTTTGAAATATAAAACCAAATGACACATCACCACTTCCAATTACTTAGTTTTAAAACATGAAAATCTTATATATTTGCCTTGAAACCCTGGTGGGAATAATCTTTCTTTTAGCTTCCTCTCTAATTTCTATTTCTCCACTTCATTGGTAATCTTTCTTATTTTGGGATTTGCCTATGCCTCAAACTAAACCTATTGTAAAACTATGCAAATTAAACTTTTGATTTGCCACAAAACTTGCCTGCTTACAGCTTTTTAAACTTTGAATGTGGGTTTGTGCGTGTATATGTGTTTTTTTTTTCTATTCTCTTTGGCCTCCCACAAAAGTTTTTTAATATAATTTTTGCAAATCCCTTAGCAAATCATTACATCCTTAAATTGTTATGTGACTATGATGTCTATGGAGTTTTCATCACAATTTTATTACAAGAGAAATTATGTAGAAAAAGTCTATTAGAGAGAACAAGTAAAAGCGTGCTAAGTTCGGCCTGGCCGAATCATGGATTCTGCTAAGAATTTATACAAAATAAATTCAGTTGAAGGGTATAATTTTATTCTAAACACCAAACTTCTGCCAACCATCAAAAATTAAAGCTTCTATGCACCGAACAAGGATTATCGAGAGACCGGTTTACATGGGAGCTATATAAGGTTAAAGACTGCGACTTCCAGGGGCCAAGATGTCGAATCGGAAGATCGGTTTATATGGGAGCTATATTAGGTTATAGACTGATTTGGACAGAACTTGACACAGTTGTTGGAAGTCGTAGCAGAACACCGCATGCAAAATTTCAGACAAATCGAAAAAAATTGCGCTTGTAAGGACTCAAGAAATTAAATCAGGAGATCGGTTTATATGGGAGGTGTATTAGGTAATAGACCGATTTGGATCGTACTAAGCACAGTTGTTGGAAATTATAACAGAACACCACATGCCATAGTTCCGCCAAATCGGACTTGCGTCTTGCAAGGGCTCAATAAGTCATATCGGAAGATGGTTTATATAAGAGCTATATGAGTTTATTGACCGATTTGAACCGTACTTGGCACATTTGTTGGAAGTCATAACGGAGCAATACATTCAATATTTCAGCAAAATCGGACAAAAATTGCGGCATCCAGAGGCTCAAGAAGTCAAATCGCGAGATCGGTTTATATGGGAGCTATATCTAAATCTGAACCGCTATGGCCCATTTTCAATTCTCAACGACCTACATCAATATTAAATATCTGCGGAAAATTTTTAAGCACCTAGCTCTGCGCGTTCAACCGCTATCGTGATTTCGGCAGAAGGAAGTACATGGCTAGATCGACTCAGAACGTCGAGACGATCAAGAATACATATACTTTATGGGGTTTTTGACGAATATTTTGAGGTGTTACAAACGGAATGACTAGATTAGTATACCCCCATCCTATGGTGCTGGTTATAAAATGAAATAAAGTGAGGGCATAGAGGCATAGAGAGAAAATCTGACAGGAAAGGATTATTCATTTACTCACTCATACAAATCTAATTTACATATGAATTGATATTTTATTTCCTACGAAGCAGGCCCAGCAAAGCCAGTCAAGTCACCAGAGCGGTGAAGAGTGTGAAAAATAAAATTGAATCTGATTTAGATTTGGAAAAAAAGCGAAACAGACCTACAATGATGACAGGGATTCCTCATAAGAATCAGAGCTAGGCATTGTGTTAGTAAGTGTTTGAGTGTGTGCTTGTGTTTGAAAGGATGTTCGTATTAGTACTACGACGTATTTTGCAGTCTATTCATATTCAAATAAATCTCAACCGCAAATGTAGAAATGTGCAAAAGTGTGTATGCTCGCCTACTCGCACTTACAAACCATACAAGAGTCTCAAGGATATTTCCATATGTAATCAAGCACATCAGATATGTGATAAAGCCTGAAATTTGACACCCCCTTCTTGTTGTTGTGGCAGGACATCACACCCATGCCCATGCTTAGTTTTACATACAACAACGAATGGTATGCAGCAGGCCGCCAACATATGTATGTGTGATGTGGCGGCCTTTTAGAGTATGCGTTTAAGAGTGTGTCAGTGTGTGCGTAACTGCCATAACAAATCAAAGTCAAGAAATTACTAACACCAATGCCAAACTTCACAAAAATACTCAAACTCCTCACACACTCCTCTCTCTCTCTCTCTGGTGTTACCACAATCATTTACATTTTATTTTCAGGACTTTCCTTTTTAAATACAAAAATACACGCACACACGTGCATACGCCCATCCAAACTTACGTATGTATGTTTATGTGCGAAAAGAACATGCGTTGACAGTAGATTTTTTCCTTTTCATGCACACAAAGTAACCGCATGTAAAAGCATCAAAATGTAAATTAATTCAATTTGAGCATAAAATCTCATATATGGTTTATATTGCATATGTGAATGTTCGTTTATATGTTTATATGTGTGTACAGGCCGATTTGTTTATATGCATTCGCTTGAATGTAGATTCTCTGACACTTGTCCTTTTTGTTGTTAAAAGACTACAGAAAAAGAAAAAAAAACAAAAGGCCTCCCACACACACACTTTTTTCACAATATTTTGAAAATCAAAAGAACAGTGTTCAAATGAAGGGAAATAACGAAAACAACTAAAAAGGCATTAAGTTCGGCCGGGTCGAACTTTAGCTACCCACCACCCATCCATATATGTAAACTCTTTTTCGTCACAATCTGGTGAAAATTTGATAACTTATAAAACTAAAAAATAAAAATCAATGTTGAATTTTGTATTTCAAATTTCCACAAAATCGGGTAATAAATTAAGCTTTTATGAGCTTCAGACCCTTAACCGGCATATCGGTCTATATGACAGCTATATCTAAATACTGTCCGATCTTTACCATATTTGGGTCGGACGGCGGGTGGCCTTAAACTACTCACTGTTTCAAATCTCAGCCAAATCGGATTAAAAATAAAGTTTTATAGGCTTCTGACCCTTTATCGGTAGATCGGTCTATATGGCAGCTATATCTAAATATAGTCCGATCGAAACCATGTTTGGAACGGATGTCGGGAAACCTAAAACTACCAACTGTTTCAGCGAAATCGGGTAATAAATACAGTTTAATGGGCATCAGACCCTTTATCTGCAGATCGGTCTATATGGCAGCAATACCTAACTATAGTCTGATCTAAACCATATTTGGGTCCCATGTTGGGAGGCGTAAAACTACTCACTGATTCAAATTTCAGCGAAATCGGTTAACAAATAAAGCTTTTATTGGCTTCAGACCCTTTATCTGGAGATCGGCCTATATGGCAGCTATATCTAAATATAGTCCGATTTGATCCATATTTAGGTCAGATGTCAGGAGGCAGCTAAATGTTTCCAATTTCAGCAAAATCGATTAAAAATATAGCTTTTATGGGCTTCAGACCCTTAATCGGCAGATCGGTCCATATGGCAGTTATATCTAAATATAGTCTGATTTGGCCCGTTCAAGAACTTAACGTGCGCCAAAAAGACATATCTGTACCTGAAGAAATTGCAAATTTTGCAAAACAAATGCCTTAAAATCATCAATATAAAACAATGGAGGTATTCTGCAACGTTACTTCACGAAGAAACAGGCTACGAAAGGTTGGACATATTCATTGACATTTCAATATTGGACTTAACGACTGATAATGTCATGTAACGAAACTAATTAATTAAAAATTTTGGTTTTTCTCTTAATTTATCGCATGGAAATCATATTCATACCTTGACTATTTTTGTAATAATCATGTGTATGTTTATCAGCTCCAAATGTTTGGTTTTTACATAAAGGTTTTTCGCCTTATTTTTATACCCACCACCGAAGGATGGGGGCATATTCAATTTGTCATTCCGTTTGCTACACATCGAAATATCCATTTCCGACCCTATAAAGTATATATATTTTTGATCAGCGTAAAAATCTAAGACGACCTGGCCATGTCCTTCCGTCTTTCCGTCTGTCTGTTGAAATCACGCTACAGTCTTTAAAAATTGAGATATTGAGCTGAAACTTTGCACAGATTCTTTTCTTGTCCATAAGCAGGTTAAGTGCGAAGATGGGCTATATCGGACTATATTTTGATATAGCCCCCATATAGACCGATCCGCCGATTTAGGGCCTTATGGCCTTAGAACCATAAAAGCCACATTTATTATCCGATTTTGCTGAAGTTTGGAACAGTAAAAAGCGTTAGACCCTTCGAGATCATTGATGAACGACCAGATCGGTTCAGATTTGGATATAGCTGCCGTCTATATGTGCTGCTCCGATTTAGGGTCTTATGCCGATAAAAGCCACATTTATTATCCGATTTTGCCGAAATTTGGGACAGTGAGTTGCGATAGGCCCTTCAACATCTTCTTCAGCTTGGCCCAGATTGGTCCAGATTTGAATATAGCTGCCATATAGACCGATCTCTCGATTTAAGGTTTTGGGCCTACAAAAAGGCGCATTTATTGTCCGAAATCGCTGAAATTTGGGACAGCGATTTGTTGGGACCTTCGACGTTCTTCCTCAATTTGGCCTAGATTGGTCCAGATTTGAATATAGCTGTCATATAGACCTATGATATTTCTCATTTATTTAAACACTATGCCTTACTAAAAAATTTGGACTCTCTCCCAAACATGCCAATAGTTTTAATCTTCATTTTCCTGTTCTATATGTATTTTTGCCATCAAATCCATAACAAAATATAAATTTTGCATTTATATGCATGCAAATATATGCCAAGGTAGGACCTTTCCACCTTCTATCCCAACTGCTAAGGTTACACAGCCAACTCTACCAACCATCCCCCCCGAAACAAAAAAGGCGACACACAAATACCTTATGTCATATCCCACATCACTGAGTCTAAATAAACTAAAGCCATATTGACAGGACACAATGCATAATAATGTGACATGGATATTTTGGATATGTTACCATGATGTCCTGCGTAAGGCATTATATTCTGATGCTAAGAGAAAAAATCCAATTGGAATTTGTGTGAACTTTGTCCCCTAGTGGTGGCAATGCCATATGTCGAACAAAATATGTTCACACATAACATACCCATATTTTCATACCCACCACCATAGGATGTGGGTATACTAATCTAGTTATTCCGTTTGTAACTCCTCGAAATACTCATCTAAGACCCCATAAACTATATATATTTTTATCGTCTCAGCCTTCTGAGTCGACCTAGCCATGTGCGTCCGTCTGTCGAAATCACGATAGCGGTCGATCGCGTAGAGCTAGCCGCTTGAAATTTTGCACAGGTACTTACTATTGATGTAGGTCGGTTCAGATTTAGATATAGCTCCCATATAAAGTGATCTTCCGATTTGACATCTTGATCCCCTGGAAGCCGCAGTTTTTGTCAAATTTGGCTGTAATTTTGCTCGTAATGTTCTATTATGGCTTACAACTGCGCCAAGTACGGTCCATATCAGTCTATAACCTGATATAGCTCTCATGTAAACGGGTCTCTCGATCATCCTTGTTCAGTTCTGAGAAGCTTTAATTTTTGCTGGTTTGACAGAAGTTTGGTATGTAGGATAAAATTATGCCCTTCAACTACATTTATTTTTTATAAAAATTTTTAAAAGAATCCACGGCGGTGGGTTCCCAAGATTCGGCGCGGTCGAACCTAGCACGCTTTTAATTGTTTTGTTTTGTATGCTAACCCCTTGAAGGACATCCTGCCTCCGCTTCCCAGTCACCTCACACCATTTCTCAACAAATGTTAAAAATCTAACAGGGATTTTTAAATGACAGTTTCTTTTTGTGTCCAGCTTTAGTCGCAATCAGTTGCCAGTTTAGCTTGAAATTGAATTTGTAGGCTTTTGGATATTTGCACTTTGCTTCGCATCGATGATGATGGCTGTTATAATGAATATCAACGCATAGACAATGTGATTGAAATGTAGGATTATGTTACTCAAAAAAGGATTTGCGATTTTTGTGTTGGCAATTATAACCTAAATCTTCAAAGGATCAATTCAAAGAAATCAATAGCAGTTCATCAAGAACAAATATTAAGAGTATTTGTTAGGGGAATTTTAAAAATGATGTCAAACGTGAAATTGAGATTTCAAAGAAATAAATGCAATATGATGATTTCGCAATGAAACCAATCAATCAGCAACTATGCCCCAGAGAATGCCAAAATTAGATATCACCATACTAAGCTAATGAAACTGAAGAAAATGATTGCATTAAAAATTTAACATTACGAAAATTTTAGTCAATCTTTGAAATTCAATTAGACTGAAAATTAGACTTTTTAAAAAATGTCATTTTCATTATTTTATTCCCAAAATTTATTTTTAAAGAACATTTTGATATAATTTTGTTTGCCATGATTTAAATAATAAATTGCTCAACTTTTTTTTAAAACTTTAAACGCTTTGACTTAAACTATAATTTGCAAATTTTATCGAAAATGTTGTCAACATATTAATTAGAAACAAAATTAAATTTTTTAAGATTTGAATTTTATAAAAAACTAGCTGGACAGGACACGCTCCGCTACGCCTTCTTTCACCCTTTTATTTTATCCTAGGCCTACATTGGCTCATCAGGAAATAAGTCTGGTTTTGGGGTGCTGGTACGGCCAGATATTCAGATATTTCGCCCCAATGTGGATATCATATTGGTGCTCTTCTCCCAAATACCTTTCATTTGAGCCATATATTGCTGTGGCCATTAAATATGTCCGGTATGGAGGTATTTTTGTGGGTGTGGTTGACCCCCATATATCACATTCGTGCTCTAGTCTTATTTACCTTTCTTTTGAACCCCATATTGTCATTATTGGTATATATTTCCATTTGGCGGGTTTTGGTGGCGGAGCGGCCCGCTGGAAATCACACCCTAAATATGGATAACAAATTTCTGTTTTTGAGTTATTATAAACAAACTAAATTTCGCTTAAATTGCACCACCCATCTCCTAGACTTGTCGTTTTAGAAAAAAAGGTAAGGGGAGGGTCCGCCCATTTAAGTTTGGATGTGGGATCTACTTCATTCTCTTGGTTTAGGTAGTAGATTGGAGTAGCCAAACCCTTTGCCCTGAAAGTGGATATCAGATTCATACCCTTCTCCAAAAAGCCACATTAGAGCTACATATTGCTATAGTCGGTATATATAGATATATGGTTTAGAGAAGAGTTTATGAGGTGAGGCGTCCCTGAAAAACTTGGCCATAAAATGAGATATGAGCCCCTTTTTGCCATAATATACAAATATATATCCAGTTTGGGGAGTATGTAGGGTGGGGCGGCCACCTACGCACTTAGCCCAGCAAAAATATCAGTATTGTCATTGGCTTAGTGGAGTTAATGGGGTGAGACGACCCCCAAACAGTAGGCAAACAATGCCCGTTTGAAGGGAATTTTGGGGGCGGACCCTGAAATAACATCAGCATCGTGCTGGAACACGATTTTGTTTGAGCCCCATTTTGTCAAGAACTTTGAAGGTGGCTATCAAGATATTCAGGGCTAGGGGCATCGTTCAGTTCCACACTTATTATTTTTTTTTTGTATTTGTGAAATACCATGTTACAAAAATAGTATATGTATAACGCTTGACTAACAGTATAACAATAAAAATGCCCTTATCTGAATCCCATATGATCTTTATTGGTCTATGAATTCGCTCGGCGGTTTTAGGGTCTTCTAAGTTTGGTTGTTAGAAGTACTATTAAAAGACTTTATTTAAGCCCGATATTCGCATGGGGATTTTGAGAGTGGGAAGGCCCCCAGGTTTGTGGTTGGTGGGCTTGGGGGATGCTTTGGTCCCCCAGAAACGTGGTCCGAGAGTGGGTATGAATTTCGTACTCTACTTCAAAATGCCCTTCATTTGAGTCCCATATTGCCATGATCGGTAAATAAGTGGGTCGTCCCCTAGACAATTGGTCCTCAATGTTGCAGATTTGTGGTCTACTCCCACATACCTTTAATTTGAGCCCCATATTTCCATAGTTGAAAACATGTTCGTGAAATTATCTATCGAATTCGTGTTCTACTCTAAAGTACCTCTTAATGAGCCCCATATTGCGATTGTCAGCAAATACGTCCTAATTAGGAGATGTTGTGGGGGTAGGTTGACCCCATAGACACTTTTTCCTGAATATTGATATCAGATTCGTGCTTTACTCACGAAGACTTTTCATTTGAGACCCATTTTGCTATGTTTCTAAATTTGCCATGTGTGGGGGTGTTTTTGGGAAGGCGCGGCCTCCCAAAGGCTTGGTCCCACATTTGGCTATCACATTCGTATTCAACTCTCAAATGCCTTTTAATTGGGTCCCATATTGCCATGGTCAGTAAATAAGTCCTAGATGGGGTTGTTTTGGAGAAGGGAAAGAAGCCCAGAAACTTGGTCGCACATTTGAATATCAGATTCGTATTCTACTCACAAATACGTTTCATTTGAGTCCTGTATTGCCATGGTCGAGTAATATCTCCACATTGTCGTGATGGGTCTAAATATATATTTGGTAGGTTTTGGGGGTGCGGCGGCCCCCTAGGTATTCCACCAAGTTTTTGTTTGTAGGTTTCTATAAGAGTGCACCCAAAATTTCGCTTAAATCGCACCACCCATCTCCGAGATCTGGCGTATTCGAAAATTAGAGTAAGATGGTGGGTCCGCCCCTCTTTAGATATCAAAAAATTTTGTACCCTATTTTCACCACGGGATCAATATGCACCATCTGTGAAAATTTCAAGAAAATCGGTTCAGCTGTTTTTGAGTCTTATACGGAACAGACGAACAAACAAAGCAACAAACAAACACAAATAAATTTTTATACCCACCACCATAGAATAGGGGATATATTCATATAGTCATTCCGTTTGCAACACATCGAAATATCAATTTCTGACCCTACAAAGTACATACATATCGGATCGTCGTAAAATTCTAAGACTATCTAAAGATGTCGGTGTGTCTGTTCGACTGTCTGTCTATCCGTCCGTCAGTTGTAATCACTCTACAGCCTTTAAAAATTACGATATTGCGCTAAAATGCACGCTGGTTAAGTTCTTGAACGGGCCAAATCGGACCATATTTGGATATAGCTGCTATGTAGACCAATCTGCCAATAAAAGGTCTAATGCCTATAAATGCTTTATTTTTAACCGATTGCGCTGAAATTTAAAACAGAAAGTAGTTTCAGTCCTCCCGATATCTGGCCCAAATATAGATCAGATCGGACTATATTTAGATATAGCTGCCATATAGACCGATCTGCCTATAAAGTGTCTGAAGCCCATGCAAACTCTATTTATTACGCGATTGCGCTGAAATTTTAAACGGTGAGTTATTTTAAGCTTCCCGTCATCTGATGTGAGTTTATTTGAGCCCCCCGATAATCGACTTTAATATGGTTCAGATCGGTTCATATTTAGATATAGCTGCCATATAGACCGATCTGCCGATAAAGGGTCTGAACCCCATAAAAGCTTTATATTTTATCCGATTTCAAATTTGAAATAGTAAGTTCTTTTAAGCCTCCCGACATGCGACCCAAATATGAGTCAGATCAGACTATAGATATAGCTGTCAGATAGACCGGAAATAAGTTCAGTTTGGGGGTGCTGGTACGGCTCTTCAGATGTTTCGCCCCATTGTGTTGGTACTCTTCTCCCAAATACCTTTCATTTGAGCCTTATATTGCTATGGTCGGTAAATATGTCCGGGTATTTGAGATGGACCCGCATGTATCAAATTCGTGCTCTAGTCTCTAATACCTTTTATTTGAGCCCCATATTTTCATTATTGGTATATTATAATTCCATTTGGCGAGCTTTGGAGGAGGGGAGGCCCCCTACGCCTCAGACACTAAGGAATAAATGTTGATGTCAGATATGTACTCTACATTTAAATACCTTTCATTTGAAATCCATATTTCCCAAAGCGGTATTAGTGTCTTGTTGGGTGGTATTATTGGGGGTGGAGGGTTAAGTTCCCTATTTTCACCATCTGTGAATTTCATGAAAACAAAATTGACAAAATTTTCTATGGAAATAAAATGTTGGCACAATCTTATGTATCAAAAACAATTTGTGTTTGTTCGTTTGTGCGTGTGGGGGGACTTCCCCCTTGCCCTAATTTTCGGAAACGCTAGTTCTGGGAGATGGGTGGTGCGATCCAAATTTCTATAGAAAATTTTGTCAAAATTTTATTTCTATAGAAAATTTTGTCGAAATTTTATTTTCATTTTTCAAGTTTTTTGTTGTTATGGCGAAGATAATTAAATTTTACAATTCTTGTTTGTTTCTCTTTCGAGACGAACTCAATGATCGGAGATGCAAATGGAAAAAGGAAAGCCAAAGATACCAACACACACCAACCACATGGGACGCGTTTCGTCTTTGGTTAGAAGACTTTTCAACCATATTAGGTGTGATGGCTTTAAGGGCCGTGCGTTGGTATGTTGTATTTGAATCGTATTAATAGCGAAAACGCATCTATGATACAATTACCACATTAACCACGCTCGACATCCCTGTCTATTAGCTGTACTTTTCCCAATGCATGTATTTTTGTCTAATGACAGACATTGTTTCTGCGACAAATTACACTTCTTCCGTACTACACATGATTTTGTGCTTCTGTTGGAAGTTGTATTGATGGCTTCGAACGCTAAGACAACGGCAATGGCTCTCGCTGTTGCTCCGTGTGCCCAGGTTCGAATCCCAATCGGGCTCTGCCGAAATTTTAAGTTTTATTAAATTTTACAATTTTTGTTTTCTCCTTCTCTTTCGCTCAATGAGGAAAAAAATTATTTCCATATCAAAAAAAATTTTACTTCTGTAGAAAATTTTGTCAAAATTTTATTTATTTATTTATCAGTGAGTACAGTCCGATTCAAGTTTAAGCTCAATGATAAGGGGCCTTCTTTTTATAGCCGAGTCTGAACGGCGTGCCGCAGTGCGACACCTCTATGGAGAGATGTTTTACATGGCATAGAATCCCACAAAAGTGGCCAGCATTAGGAGGGGAAAACCACCGCAAACAATTTTTTCTGATGGTATAGCAAGGATTCGAACCCAGGCGTTCAGCGTTACAGGCGGACGTGCTAACGTTTGCACTACATTAGCCTCCCGATTCAAAGATTAGCACAGCAAAGAACTTCAAATTAAGGCAAATTTTCTGTGATTTTGCTTAGAAGCATTTGACCGGCTATCTGTATCCCGTTTTCTGATTCGCCAAAATCTTCATAAGCAGAATTTGTCAAATGGATCATGGTGCTTTACATGCCAATCCAACTAGAGCAGGTTGGAAAGCACACCATCGAATTTAAACAGGGCTCTTAAAGACGACTTGATTCACAAGCGCTATAGAAACCAAGTAAAATCTTACTTCCCTTATTTGAATCCAACTTATTCAACAACTATAGCAACAAATAAACACAATTTTGCCGGATTTATTTTTCTCTGTACTGAGATCAGCCATCGGCTGACATTGACCAGCTATAGCCGGACAATATCCTGCAATTGAATCTAAATAAATTTTTATTTGCATGGAAAATTTTCTCATTATTTTATTTCTATAGAGCTATTAGAAAATTTTTTTTTGCAATTTGAATTTTTTACAGATTTTCAAATTATGTTTTATAAAAAATTTTGTTTATAAATAATTTTGCTAAAAAATCAATCCCTAAAAAAATTTGCGTTTGTTTGTCTTTTGAGACGAGCTCAATGACCGGAGATTTCTCTTTGCAAATGGAAAAAGAAAGCCAGAAATCGCAACACACACCAACAACGAATGTCGTCTTTGATTAGAAAACTTTTCGACCATATTAGGTGTGATGGCTTCAAGGGCTTACATTAACCACGCGTGACAACCCTGTTTATTAGCTGCACTTTTCCCAATGCATGTGTTTTCGGGTTATGACAGATTTTTTGTCTGCAACAATAACACTTCTTCTATTGTGATATGATATTGTGCATCTGTTAGATGTTATACTGATAGCTTCGAATGCTGGACAACGCTTTCGCTGTAGTTCGGTGTGCCCAGGCCGGGCTCTGCCGAATTTTTTCATTTTCAAGTTTTATTTGAACAAATTTGCCAAATTGTTGAAAAATTTGGTCATAATAAGATTATTCTTTTTTGGGCATTTCATTATTTTCAAAAAAATAAATTAACATTTTTTTGTGTAAAAGTTTTTTCAACTTTTAATTTGTAGAAAAAATTCTGGGTAAGATTTATAGCTAAAGAAAATTTTCCGTAAAAAAAAAATCTAAAAAATTTTTTATTGGAAATTTTTCTTTAAAAATCTTTTTTCTAGGGAATCTTTTGGCAAAATTTTGATTGTTTTTCATCTTTCTTTGTTGCAGTATAAAATCATTTGTGCCTTTCTTGCTGCCCAATATTGACCTTCTCTCACCCAAAAATATATCACAATTCCATTTAAACTCATATTTAACTCTCGCATAGCTTATTTTACAGACTATAATTTTTTAATCAAACACTTGCTAGCTGTAACTAATGTCTTGTTCCGCATTTTAATTGCCATGCGAAATGAAAGGTTATTTACATTTACATTGATGCAAACAGTAAATGATTTTCAATCAAAAATAGTAACAGCAAAGAATGTCAGCAAGGCACACACTCCCTACAAGTTAAGCCTTGTGTGCTTGTGTGACTGACCATATGCAATAAGCTCTAGTTGCTGCCACACTATCTCAATTACGCAAATGTAGTTCATATAACATAGAAAATTACAACATGTCTGCTGCCATGGCAAAAGGAAGTTGAGGCTTCGTTCATCATCATCAGAAGCCGCATTGTAGTTGCTGATGTCCTTGCCGATGGACATGTTGTAAATTATAAATAAAAATTTTCCTACAACGAAATTTTCACAAAATGATTTCGATCAACTTGTGAATGCAATTTGAAATTTTGGTTGCAGTCTACCGATGGGTCCCAAAGTTACATTCGGTAAGTTGCCTTACAATTGTATTTGTGGTAGCTACCTATACGTGTCTGCTGTGGGAAGTATGCCAGAATGTTAAAGGCCTACGTTGCAATGAGCTGCTTCGAATATATGGAAATGTTGCACATGAGGCCATTATAAATGTATTACCAAATGTAATACTCACTCATGCTCCGAAGGATCAACATGGACTCATGGAGATAGTTTCCAATTATCCCCCATACAGGGCTATCACCCATATACTACCCCTTAGAATGTGATTATTTTCCCATACCTTTGGAGCAAAAAATCGACAATGAGACAGACAAATAACTGAGATAACGATTGAGCATACAAATACGAGTAGTTTAGAGTATATGAACAATTCCATGATAGTTGAGTTTCTTGTGGGCCATTAATTTGGGCGACAATATCCATGATTCAAACTTGATGTCATTTGTCATGACTAGTGTCTGGATTTTTATGCAAAATCGAAATGTTACCATCAATTATTTGGAATATGTGGTGGTATTTTGCATACTTAGATGCAGAATCAAAGTTTCGAAGTCATTACATGTTTACAAAACTTAATTTTATTAATTTATAAAGTAACACCGCATTAAGAAAACAGCGGATGTCAAGAGATACCAGATTCACTACATGTTCCAGGCATTAAGTTCCGCCGGGCCCAACTTTGGATACTCACCACCTCGGATATCTATAATAAAAACCCCTAAGACCCAAAGGCAACTTTTTACCAATACAAGGACAAAATTAGAGAATATGGAAAACATCAAATGTGGTATCCCGGATAAATGGCAATGGAAATGGATCCACAGGATATAAAAAAATATATATCGGAACTACCAAGAATTAATTAAAAACCAGAATGGCGAGACATAAATCGGACATTAAATTAAGGAATAGCAACACGCACCAGAAAAAACGCTATGCAACAGAACGTCATAAGCTAAGAGAGAGTGGGAATAATAGATAATGAGATGAACTACAACAAGAGACTAAGATTAGAAACGCTACACATCATCAACACGACAACAATAAAACGCATGAACTACAAGGCAGGCACAGAGGGATGCGCGAGCAACTACAGACTCTTTGTGCAACGGGTGAACAAAGTCCAATAGCGAAAAGAATAGACAGTAACAAAGCAGTCAACGGCAGTTGAAGACAGTCTTTAAGTTTTTCCAGGTGTTTTGTTTCTCATTTAGATATGTAAGTTGAATAAAAATTCAAAACAGTGATGCTAATTGTGTTAAAATAACTTTAATTTTTGTAGATCATATATTGAAAATGCATTTTATTAAAATGCGAAATATCGATGAATAAATCAAGAAATAAAGAATCGAGCTCCTTCAATGAAATAATAAATTACTTATATTGAAAGCTTTTCGTCATCCGGATTTTTATGCAAAATCGAAATTTGTTCATGTATTATTTGACAAATGCGTTGGTAACTTGCATATTTAGTAGCGGAATTGATGTTTCAAGTCGGCCGGCACGAATCTTGGGAAACCACCACTATGGGTACTGCCTAAAATGTATGCAAAATAAATTTAGTTTAATAGCATAACTTTATTCTACATACCAAACTTCTGTTAAACCAGCAAAATTTAAAGCTCTGGGAACCGAACAATAATGAACGAGACAACGGTTTACATGGGAGCGAATCAGTTTATAGATCGATTCGGACCGTACTCAACACAGTTATTGGAAGTCATAACAGAACGCCACGTGCAAAATTCCTATTAAATCGGACAAATATTGAGCCCCTGGAACTCAAGAACGTGCGATCGGGCGATCGGTTTATATGGGAGCTATATCAGCATATAGTTCGATTCGGACCATACATAACACAGATGTTGGAATTCATAACAGAATACAAATACAAAATACAAAATTTCAGCGTAACATTCTCTAATGACAAAACTTCAGCACGGGCCAATTTGAAATTATTTTTCCAAGGCAAAATTTCTGTAATATTTTTTTAAGATAACATAACAAGACAATATTTGTAAAAAAAATTCAATAAAATTTTTTCTTAAGACTAAATTTTAACGATTTTTTAAGGATTTAGTTTCAGCGAAAAACACTCTAAAGACAAGATAACCTCGAAATTATTTTTAAAGCGAAATTTCAATAAAATTTTGCATTTTGTGACATTACATTTTTAAAGTATTTTTATTATACTTATCTGTCCCAAAGAATATTTTCTAAAATTTTTTCTATAGACAAATTTCAATAATTTTTTTTAAAGACAACACTTTAACCCATTGCGTCTGACCATTGATTCCGTTATTTGATTTTAATTAAATTTTATATGTTCATAAGTTAGAGAATTTATATTGACGTAGTAATTTTTATAAATATTTTAAATTTAATTTTTGTTACGACCATTTTTACCGAGAAACGCTGGATTCAATCAAAATCGTTTGATTTTTGGGATAAAAAAAATGTACGACTTTCGAGAAGCCAATATTCCCCCAAAACATGACGGAAAAAAATTTTGTAACTGGGTTCAGTGGTCCACTTTACGCCAATCCAAATTTCATTTCGATACCCTTTTCCTAAGCTAGAATTCCTTTTTCCGAGCTAGAATTTTTCTAAAGCAGCTCAATTCTTAGATATTTTTTGTCGTTAATGGGTTAATGCAATTATTTTTTTAAGACAGTATCGCAATATAATTATTAAGAGATACATAGTGTTATCTGTGAAAAAAAATATTGTTTAAAAAATGTATCTAAAAGAAATATTTTGCTTGTTAGTCTGAAAAACTTTTCCAAAGAATAATTAGTCATTTTTCGTTTTGTTTCTCTTTCGAGACAAGCTCAATGATCGAAGGTTTTTGTAATGGAAAAGGAAAGCCAGAGATCACTACACGCACCAACCACCATGGAAAGCGTTTCGTCATTTAGTTAGAATAACTCATCGGCCATATTAGGTGTGGAGGCTTCAAACATTGGTCGTACTTATATCGAATATACCGCGAAAACGTGTCTACTATGTAAGCACGACACTAACACAAGTCTGATACCTTTCACACTAGCTGTTCTTTTTCCACCGCATGTATTTTCTTTGTTTTGATAGACTTTTTTTTCCTACTTAGCTTCCATGCTATACACATGCCATTTGTGTGCATCTTATAGAAGTAGTAATTATGACTTCGAACGCTGGACAACGACAGCTACTTTCG
The DNA here is from genome assembly GCF_963082655.1 of Stomoxys calcitrans. Taxonomy (NCBI): domain Eukaryota; kingdom Metazoa; phylum Arthropoda; class Insecta; order Diptera; family Muscidae; genus Stomoxys; species Stomoxys calcitrans. Next base: position 19,410,796 of record NC_081552.1, read on the forward strand.
CTGCTGCTCCGATTGTTCAGGTTTGAGCCCTGCACATTTGAATCTCCGATCATTGAGCTAGTCTCAAAAGAGAAACAAATCGAAAAATTGTGAAATTAAATGTTATTCGCCTTAACAGGAAAAAAAAAACTTTTTAATAATTCGCAATATTAAAATATAAATTTTTTGAAATCCATCAGCAATGAATTGAAAAATGTGAAGGATTCGGTCGAGTCCTTAACATTGCATAATAAGAATAAGATATTCGCAAAGACAACGGAACTTTGAAGGTTTGAAAAGATTAGGATCGGCCCATAAATAGTGTGTTGGCAATCAGTACAAAATTTATTTCTGACTTTCTGTCATCGCCATGGGTCAGTTCTCTTTCCAACAAAAAAAGAAGTATTTCACAGAAGAATTTTGGCATTTTTCGATTTTGAAAAAAGTGGGGTATCTGTGCAAAATTTCAAGCGGCTAGCTTTACGCGTTCGACCGCTATCGTGATTTTGACAGACGGACGGACTTTTCTACTGTGACTTTTAATCGGTATATCGGTCTATATGGGGGCCATATCAAGATATAGTTTGATAGAACCTATCTTCGAACTTAATCTGCCCTCTTAGTCCTATAAAAGTCCTATAAAAAGAATTGTGTTAGGCCCTCAGTCATTCTCTTTCAATTTTGCCCAGATCGGTGCAGATTTGCTCATACTGCCATATATACCGATCTCTCGGTCTAAGGTTTTGGGCCCATAAAAGTGCATTTATTGTCTGATGTCTCCAACATTTGGGACAGTGATTTTGCTAGTCTCTTCGGCTTCTTTTTGCAATTTTGCCCAGATCGGTCCAGAGTTGCTCATGCTGCCATACAGACCGATCTCTCGATTAAAGTTTATGGGCCCATAAAAGGTTAATTTATTCTCCGATTTCGCCGAAATTTGGGACAGTAAGTAATGTTAGAGCATTCGACGTCCCCCTTCAATTTAGCCCAGATCGGTTCACATTTGGATATAGCTGCCATATAGGCCGATCTCTCGATTTAAGGTTTTGGGCCCATTAAAGGCTTATTTATTGTTCGATTTCGCCGAAATTTGGAACAGGCAGTTATGTTAGGCCATTCGACATCCCCCTTTAATTTAGCTCAGACCGGTTTACATTTGGATATAGCTGCCATATAGACCGATCTTTCGATTGAAGGTTTTGGCCTCATAAAAGCTCATTTGTAATCCGATTTCGCTGAAATTTGACAGAGCATCTTATGTTAGGCTTTTCGACATTCGTGTCGTATATGGTTCAGATCGGTCTATATTTGGGTTAGTAATGGCCTTAAATGGGTTAGTAAAGTCCTTAAAAGTGAAATTCGGAAGATGCATATATATATATGGGAGCTATATCTAAAACTGAAAAAATTTCCTTCAAATTCATCAGTCATCAGAAGAGTTATAAGAGAAACCTTTGTGGCAAATTTTTTTGAAGATCTTTTGACAAATTACTAAATTATTGAGTATTATTCAAAATCGGACGAAGATATATATGGGAGCTACAATATATCTTAATCTGAACAGATTTCCATTAAATTCCATAGCAATACCAGGAGTCATAATCATACTTTGTGCCAATTTTCGTGTGATTCGGTTAACAAATGACTAAATTAGAGGCAGACATACAGACGGACGTAGCTAAATCGATTCAGAAAGTGATTGTGAGTAGATCGGTATACTTATCAATAGGTCTATCTCTCTTCCCTCTGGGTGTTACCAACAAATTCACTAAGTTATAATACCCTGTACCACAGTAGTGGTGTAGGGTATAAAAATCTATTTTAAATGCTTGATTACATCATTTTTGCATTATTTTAATATTATAAAATTTGGTTATTTTTTCAAAATTTGTTTATAATAATTTTCCCAAACTTTTCATAATCGCAATACCAAACAAAATGGTACAAACAATCAAACAAAACGACTTTTGTGCAAACAAATGTTTCCAAACATATGAGTAACTCCATCATTTAGTTGCTTTAAAACATTTCAAGCCTTAAAAGGGTCATCATATCCAAATTGAGTTGAAAAAAGATTGGATTTTCTGCACAAATGTATGGTAGCATATAAATCAACATTGTACCAAAAGCCCAAATTGTATTTGCATACAAAACTCTCATTTTTATGGCAGTACAAAAGTACATTTGTCTATTTCTTTGCAAGAGAGTATGTAGCAATTCGCACATGTGCTCGATTGTTGGGGTATATATGCGTGTGTATGTGCGTTACTTTATGATAACCTTTGGCAGCAATAGTATTAACAAAAATACACTTAAACACAGGCATACATATAATCACATTGGACGACCCAACAAACACGAATCGTATCCTTTTTATGGTCAATGTCATATATTCTTCCTCTACTCTACTATCGTTTTGCATTTCCCCACACAATTTGCATAAAATGTTTCTCTGATGTGGTTCGGTATCATTCAAAAGTGAGGGTTATTGGGGGCATGTCGAAGCATTCGTTCGTTGGTACGTTGGCTTACTTGATCTGGTTGTAAATTAAACGTATACGTGCCGAATTGACCAACATTATTATAGTTGCCATCCATTAGATCCCAAATTCGGGAGTAGGTTGCAGCAAATGCAGCTACACAATAAGAAAAAACAAGTAAGAGCGTGCTGAGTTCGGCCGGACCGAATCTTATATGCCCTCCACCATGGATCGCATTTGTCGAGTTCTATGCGCAGTATCTCTCTTTAGGCAAACAAAGAATAATGAATAGGAACTGTTATGTTAGTGGAGCTATATGATTCGGACCATAAATGAATTGAATGCCGAAAATTGCAGAAGTCATTGTGTAATATTTCAGTCCATTCGGATAAGAATTGGGCCTTGTATGGGAGCTATATCAAGCTATTGCTTGGTTCAGACCATATTAGACACGTATGTTGAAGGTCGTGAGAGAAGCCGTTATACAAAATTTCTTCCAAATCGGAAGGGAATTGCGCCCTGCAGATGCTCAAGAAGTCAAGATCACAGATCGGTTTATATGGCAGCTATATGTGGTTATCTACCGATTTGCGCTATACTTAGCACATTTTTCGGAAGCCATAACGAAACATCTCATGCGAAATTTCAGCAAATCGGATGAGAATTGCGCGCTATATTGGCTCAAGAAGTCAAGATCCAAGACCGTTTTATATGACAGCTATACCAAATTATGAACTGATTTGAATCATACTAAACATAGTTATTGGAAGTAATACCAAAACACTTCGTCTCAAAATTTTATATCCAAAGAATTTTTTATCAAAATTTTGTTTGTGAAGGATTTTGTCAAAATTTTATTTATATAGAAAATTATGTAAAACATATTATTTTTATAAACAATTTTGTTTCTTTTTGTTTAATTCTACAAAAAAAATTGTGAAAATTTTATTTCTATAAAATTTTTTTGCAAAATTTTGTTATTTGTTTTCTTAAAATAGTTCTTTTTGCTGTCAATGTGCGATTACGATCATGTGTTTTTAGTTGGCATTTACCATAGGGATAACTGTCAATCCAATGGTTGCCCAAAATTTTTATTAGTTGGCAATCATGGGTAACTTTAACAGATAACAGAAGAAAAAAATACAAGGTTTTCTAAAACTCTTGAAAATGTTGTCAAAATTTTTATTTTTATAGAAAACTTTCTCAAAATTTTGTTTCTATAGAAAAATGTTTTTCAAATTTTGTTTCAAAACGTTGCGTACCATATATTTAAGACAAAATTATTTTTCCATTTAAAAATTTTAATAATTTTTTTCCAGTGTGTGTCCATGCTTTCATTTCATATATATTATAAATGTGCATATGTATGTGTGTGGCAAAGACTCCTTATAACGGTAGCAAATGTTTGCTTAATTTCTCGGTATTTATTCCAACTATTTGAGCATTGAAGCTAGGATCTACTTGTCATCCATAGCCACACATGTGCTTGCACAAATGTCATCGTTCGATTTATCCTCTCTATTTTCCTACGCATGCATGCTTTTGCTGCCAGCATACAAGCAAATAATTTGATTTGATTTTATATGTACGGCAAGTATGTTCAGAAAATTGTAATTACATATAAAAAGCTTTTGTGCCATGGCGATTTAGTAAATGTTAATGTTTACTCAGTTAGAAGAAATTTAGCTTTTGCTCCTAGAAGTCCATACAATCACAGTCTGCCATGGCATGACATTTTGTTGCATATAAAGTTTTTGGGTTTGCCTTAAACTCATGGAAGTATTTAATTAAAGCCATACAAATTAGTTGCAATTAAAGCAAAAGGTAATGCGAGGAAATGAACTTTGTTTTCAATGTCAGAGCAAATGTAGCATACATTAAGAGGGTTTTAAAATTGGCAGAAAAAAAAATGAATTTGAAAACTGAATATATATTCTGAATACTCTTAACTTAATAAATAAAATATATATAAAATTGGCATCCTAAATTTGTTCGCAACAATTAAATTTTCAACCAGCCAAGCAAAAAAAGAAAACTTTTTTATAACATCATCATTTTAGTAGCACAGTGGCGATTCAAGTTCAAGTAAAATAAAATAAAACGAAATCAAATGAAATAAAAAAAAATAAAATAAAATAAAATAAAATAAAATAAAATAAAATAAAATAAAATAAAATAAAATAAAATAAAATAAAATAAAATAAAATAAAATAAAATAAAATAAAATAAAATAAAATAAAATAAAATAAAATAAAATAAAATAAAATAAAATAAAATAAAATAAAATAAAATAAAATAAAATAAAATAATATAAAATAAAATAAAATAAATTAAAAATAAAATAAAACAAGTAAGAGTGTTAAGTTTGGCCCGGCCAAGTCTTATATACCCTCCACCAAGGATCGCATTTGTCGAGTTCCTTGCGCAGTATCTCTCTTTAGGCAAACAAATAATAATGAATATTGTAGAAGTCATTGTGTATTATTTCAGTCCACTCGGATAAGAATTGCGCATGTAGGGGCTCAAGAAGCAAAATCGTCCGTCTGTCTGTCGAAAACACGCTAACTTTCGAAGGAGTAAAGCTAGCCGCTTTGTATTTTGCACGAATACTTCTTATTAGAGTAGGTCGGTTGGGATTATAAATGGGTCATATCGGTCCATGTTTTGATATAGCTGCCCTATAAGCCGATCTTGACATCATGAGTCATTAGAGGGCGCAATTCTTACCCGATTAGACTTAAATTTTACATACGGTGTTTTGTTATGATTTCCAACAACTGTGTACAACATATAAATCAATCTGGGATTTTGACTTCTTCAGCCTCAATAGGGCGCAATAGATAGTTCAAATCGGTCCATAGCCTGATATAGGATCCATATAAACTGATCTTGTCTTTTTGAACCTCTAGAGAGCGCAATTCTTATCCGATTTAGCTGAAATTTTGCAAGTGTTTTGTTATGACTTCCAACAACTGTGTCAAATATGGTTTAAATCGACCCATAACCTAATATAGCTGCCATATAAACCGATCTGGGATCTTGACTTCTTGAGCATCTAAAGGTCGCAATTATTATCCGATTTGGCTGACATTTTGTACAACGACTTCTCTCATGAACTTTAACATACTTTACCATGATTCAGACCATGTATTCTTGTGATCAAGGTACAGGTCGCATTTATTGTCTTGAAATTTTGCACATGTCAGTTCTTTGGCCCAAGGAAGAACGCTATTGAAAAACTCGGTTCAGATTTAGATATAGCTCCCATATATATCTTTCATTAGATATGGCTTTTTAAGGCTGTAGAAGCCACAATTTTGTTTCGATCTTTACAAAATTTGTTGCGGAATGTTTTATTTAAGGTCTACATATGTGTGCAAAATTTTATAAAAATCGGATCAAATTTAGACATAGCTCCCATATATATCTTTCATCCGTTATGGACTTTTAAAGCTTTAGAATCCACATATATATATATATATATATATATATATATATATATATATATATATATATATATATATATATATATATATATATATATATATATATATATATATATATATATATATATATATATATATATATATATATATATATATATATATATATATATATATATATATATATTTCATCCGTTTTAAGGCTGTAACAGCCACAATTTTATTAGTCCGATCTTAACAAGATTTAGCACGAGGTGTTTAATTTGACGTCCCAATACGTGCGCAATTCGGTTTCGATTTAAATTTACTACTCCCATATATATTTTTTATCCGATATGGCAATATTTCAATAGGTATGCAAAATTAAATTCTGACTAGATTTGGAGAAAAGTTGTATATATTAAAAGTAGCACGTATACTAGGTGGTGTAGGGTATTATATAGTCGGCCCCACCCGACTTTTGCCTTTCCTTACTGGTTTTTCCTTAACTAATTTGGTGTTTGAATCAGAGAATAGCAGCAAGCCACTTAATAGACATGCACACAATAGACATGAAGTGAATGACACGCTCACACCTTATACCAGCAATCGTTGTTGACGCTTACTATTCTCAACCACCAAGACATAAAAATGATTCGTTGAGCAACTAAGTGCATTTGCTAATGAGCATAAACTGATCGTATTTTACATTTTGAGCAATACTCACGAGGCTCACACGAATCGTAACTGAATGATGACACACACACACGGCTATCGTTCAAAATGAGCGCTGACATTATTGTGCGTGCTTTGTTATGGCTTGGGTAAACGAGTAAAACAAAGAGAATAATACTGCGTGCAGTGTAGCCAGAACAGAAAATATTTTCCGACCAAAATGTTCAAAAAACCCACAAAATTTTCAACTGTCCGACCACAATTTAAAATTTCTTAAAAATGTACTCTAAAGACAAACTGGATGCGTGTGACGTAGCTTGAACGCTAACGCAAAGGGCTGAACATTGCTGATCTATGGGTGTTTGCCGTTTGTTTGCTTATTGTGGCATTCCTCTGCTTCCTTTGGCTTCACATGACACTCATCTGAGTAGTGCTCATTCGCAACAACACACGATGTCCGAAACTCAAATTGGAAAGCACTTCCACTGAACGATTGCTGAAACGTTCGATCAACTCTTGCTCTATTGTCATATGAAAAGCGTTTCTATCCAACATTATTTTCATGTGGCATGTATAACAGTCACTTGCTTTGGCATAAGTGGCATTTGAGTGTCAAATTTAGGAATAATAAATTGCAAACCACATTAACAAAAAATTAAGTTTAAAAGACGGTTCGGCAAGTGTTCAAGTGTTGTAACGTAAATCAAAAGACCTGGATTGTGAAATTCTTTGTTGACGAGAGAAAATATACAAACATTGTGAAATTATTTGCAGAATAAAAAGATGCCAAATGCTCGTAAAGATCGTAAGTCAAGTGCATACGAACTTAGTCAGAGCACATAATTGACTCGTTGTATGTGTGAAGTTTTATGAACTGTGGTGGCAACAGACAGAAAAATCAAAGAGATACGCTCATATATTTTACTCGCAAATTTGAAACCGAGACAATAAGAAGAAACAACATCTATGCAAGCTTTGCAGATGACACGCTACGGCAGCAGTGAGAGGCATTGAGAAGCAGCAGAAATACTATAGCAGCATGAGGGATGAAAATATGCAGCAGACAGACGTTAGCGATCGTGGTAGCAGAGCAATTCCAATAGACGGTGACAGCAGCATCAGTTACGATCTTGATTGGAATTTGCAATTAAAAAATCAATTGATTCTATCATTTTTTAATTGAATCTAAAAAAATTTTATGTATAAAATGTGATTGAAAATGTAAACCTTTTTAATTGAACAAGCCCAAGACCACAAATTTGTTGTTCTTTGTCACTCAATTCGTTCGCCAATTCATTGAAAACAGCTGATTTTAAAGAGGGCAAACAGCTGAGTTGGCGAACGAATCGAGTGACAAAAAATGTTGGTGGTCTAGGCAGTAAGTTCTTTCAATATTTTTTAATGGAATCCAAAACATTTTTAGAACCAACAGCACTGCTATGACTGTCAGTTTATATAAATACTCGTTTTATATATTTAGAAGATAAATTTCCACTACAAACGCTCTTTCGACTACCTTTCTAAACATCTAAATGCAATAATAATCTTATTAATGATCAGTTCCTTAATGGAATGTTCATGGGCAGATTTGCATTTGCAATGATCAAATATGCATATTAATGGCATGACGGCTTCTTTAGCTTCGATATAATTATAACATATTCTAAATAAATGGTTTTCTGTTGGGTTTACTTCACCAACGCATGTAATTCATAAAGCTAATGTAATAAAAATACATTATTAACTGTTAGTCTATGTCCGTAGCTAGACCTAAATACTTATAATTCAGGAAACAATATTTCCGCTTCATTTTTGAAAAACTCTCCGGAAGTGTTTGTTTCTAAGGAGTGATCATGGACCCAAACATGAACCTCAAATTCGTGTTCGAGGTTGCTCCCTATACAGCTCGGTTTTCGCAAAAATTTTAATATGAAATTTTAATTTTTTTCAATTAAGTTTTTAATTTTTCTTATTAAAAAATTAATTGGATACTTCGAAAATTTCAATCACTTTTTTAATTAGATCAATTAAAACAAGTAAAAGCGTGCTAAGTTCGGCCGGGCCGAATCTTATATACCCTCCACCATGGATCGCATTTGTCGAGTTCTTTCCCGGCATCTCTTCTTAGGCAAAAAAGGATATAAGAAAAGAGTTGCTCTGCTATTAAAACGATATCAAGATATGGTCCGGTTTGGACCACAATTAAATTATATGTTTGAAACCTGTGTAAAATTTCAGCCAAATCGTATAAGAATTGGGCCCATTGGGGCTCACGAAGTAAAATAGAGAGAACGATTTATATGGGATCTGTATCGGGCTATAGACCGATTCAGACCATAATAAACACGTTTGTTGATGGTCATCCGTCGTACAAAATATCAGGCATATCGGATAATAATTGCGACCTCTAGGGGTCAAGAAGTCAAGATCCCAGATCGGTTTATATGGCAGCTATATCAGGTTATGAACCGATTTGAACCTTATTTGACACAGTTGTTGAAAGTAAAAATAAAATACGTCATGCAAAATTTCAGCCAAATCGGATAGGAATTGCGCCCTCTAAAAGCTCAAGAAGTCAAATCCCCAGATCTGTTTATATGACAGCTATATCAGGTTATAGACCGATTTCAACCATACTTGGCACAGTTGTTGGATATCATAACGAAATACTTCGTGCAAAAATTCATTCAAATCGGATAAGAATTGCGCACTCTAGAGGCTCAAGAAGTCAAGACCCAAGATCGGTTTATATGGCAGCTATATCAGGTTATGGACCGATTTAAACCATACTTGGCACAGTTGTTGAATATCATAACAAAACACGTCGTGCGAAATTCCATTCCATTCGGATAAGAATTGCGCCCTCTACAGGCTCAAGAAGTCAAGACCCAAGATCGGTTTATATGGCAGCTATATCAGGTTATGGGCCGATTTGAACCATACTTAGCAAAGTTGTTGGATATAATAACAAAACACGTCGTGCAAAATTTCATTTCAATCGGATAAGAATTGCGCACTCTAGATACTCAAGAAGTCAAGACCCATGATCGGTTTATATGGCAGCTATATCAGATTATGAACCGATTTGAACCATACTTGGCACAGTTGTTGGATATAATAACAAAGCACGTCGTGCAAAATTTCATTCTGATCGGATAAGAATTGCGCACGCTAGAGGCTCAAGAAGTCAAGACCCAAGATCGGTTTATATGGCAGCTATATCAGGTTATGAACCGATTGGAACTATACTTGGCGCAGTTGTTGGATATCATAACCAAACACGTCGTGCAAAATTTCATTCCAATCGGATAAGAATTGCGCACTCTAGAGGCTCAAGAAGTCAAGACCCAAGATCGGTTTATATGGCAGCTATATCAAAACATGGACCGATATGGCCCATTTACAATACCAACCGACCTACACTAATAAGAAGTATTTGTGCAAAATTTGAAGCGGCTAGCTTTACTCCTTCGGAAGTTAGCGTGCTTTCGACAGACAGACGGACGGACGGACGGACGGACGGACGGACGGACGGACGGACGGACGGACGGACGGACGGACGGACGGACGGACAGACGGACGGACATGGCTAGATCGACATAAAATGTCACGACGATCAAGAATATATATACTTTATGGGGTCTCAGACGAATATTTCGAGTAGTTACAATCAGAATGACGAAATTAGTATACCCCCCATCTTATGGTGGAGGGTATAAAAATAATTAAAATTTTAAAATTGATTGAGTTTAATTAAGCAATCAATGTTTTAATTGAATATGCAATTTTTTCAACTGAAAATTTTTCAATCACCTTTTTAAAAAACTGTGATTGATACTATCATTTTTGTTTCACTTTCAGTTTAAAAAATATTTTTTTTTTATATTGATGGCTTGAGAGCTATTGATTTGTGGTGCTTATGACCCTCGATTTTGAAAAATATGTTGATGAAATCCCTTTATGCTTGAGAGCAACTGCTTTGTTTTGTAAACTTTTGCTTGCCTCTGATTAGAATATTTTGTTTTGTATTTTTTCGAGGCACACTCGATGAGCTTGGGCAATAAACGTTAAAGAAATTATATTTGAATGAGATATATTAACGATAATTTTAAATAATATTTTGATGGAAATTTGAATTTCTATATTTAATTTATTTTTTGTATGTACTTTTCTATTACCCTAAATACGATAAAATTACTATATTTAAATATATATATTTTTTTCTTTCAGTAATAGACGGCACTATAATCGAAAATTTGTAAAGCGAAATTTACTGATATTGGATTTGATTTTAATAGACAGAGACTATACTCGGACTTACGGTTGACGGGATGATAAGTAGGAAATATGGTCGAGTTGCAGACACATCTTCTAGAGTACTACGGTCTTTTGGTTATACAATAAGACGGCGAATCATATTATGGAGAAGTCTCATCGACGGTTGGTCGACTTCGAGTTTCGCTGGTGAAGGCTTGCCAGATGTGGGCCAATGGCTAAGGGAATTCGAAAATTGCGCGCACACCGTTGGGTGGGATCCCTTGCGAAAACACAACTACGCCAAACAGTTATTAATGGGGGCGGCCAAGATGTTTATTAGGCGCCAACCGAATGTGTAGGATTGGTCATTCCTTAGGGCAGCATTGAAGAGAGAGTTCGCTACAAAGTTATCATTTTTTGAAGTCCATAGAAGATTAAAGTCCATAGAAGAAAGAGTAACTGGCCTTTATCTGCAAAAAACTGAACCAAGTGCGATTTTATAGCCTCATCATTGCCGAAAGTTTTACCATTAAGGAGTTCTACAAAGATCGAAATAAATGGTAGTCTGATGGTGCAAGGTAAGGGCTATATGGTCGATGCATCAAAAGTTCCCAGCCAAGCTCACTCAGTTTTTGGCGAGTGACCAAAGATGTGTGCGGTCTAGCGTTGTCCTGGTGGAATATGACACCTTAACGATTGACCAATTCTGGTCGCTTCTCCTTGATGGCTGTATTCAATTTGTCCAATTGTTGACAGTAAACATCCGAATTAATCGTTTGGTTCCTTCGAAGCAGCTCAAAATATACCACACCCTTCCAATCCCACCAAAAAGACAGCATAACCTTCTTTTGGTGTATATCAGCCTTTGAAGTAGTTTGAGCTGGTTCACCATGCTTGGACCGTCATCGTTTTCGACTAACGTTGTTGTAAACAATTCATTTTTCATCTCCAGTTATGATTCGTTTTAAAAACGGATCTAATTCATTGCGTTTAAGGTGCATATCACAAGCGTTGATTCGGTTTGTTAAATGAATTTCTTTCAATACATGTGGTACCCAAATATCAAGCTTTTTCACCAGTCCAAGACTTTTTATGTGATAATGAACGGTTGATTTTGGTATATTTAACTTCTCTACTATCTCACGCTCAGTAACATGACGATCCAATTCGATTAATGTTTAAAATTTGTCAACGCCGACTATATGAAAAATCAGCAATTACTTTTTGGGCAACCCAATAGCTCCCATATTCCCCGTTCTCCCGACTTTGCTTCTTGAGTCCTTACAAGCAGCGATTTTTGTCCGATTTGGATGAAATTTTATGTGCCGTGTTCTGTTACGACATCCAACAGCTGTGCCAAGTACAGTCCAAATCAGTCTGTAGCCTAGTATTGCTCCCATATAAACCGGTATCTCGATTATCCTTGCTCGGTTCCTAGAAGCTTAAATTTTTGCTGGTTTACAGGAAGTTTGGAATGTGGAATAAAATTATGCCCTTTAACTATATTTATTTTGTATAAGTTTTGAGCAGAAGCCATTGTGGTGGGTTCCCAAGATTCGGACCGGCCGATCTTAGCACGCTTTTACTTGTTTTATTTTATTTTGTTTTCTTCCTCTTTAAAAAACATTCTGCCTACTTTAAGGGCTTCAAGAACTTGTCAAGGCTTCTTAGATTTTCCCGTTTCAAGTAAATCCAATTCACTTGTGGCTCTTTCAGCCTTCAACTCAAGAGTTTGCCTTAAGTTTCTCATCCCGCTATTTATCTTTGATTCGTCGTTTTGTGTCTTTCTTAAGATGACTTTAATTAATTTTGCTAATGACAGGTGATTGCAGCTAATTGAGTCCTTCAAGAGAGTATTTACCTCCTCTGATAGGGGGGTTTTTTTTGCAGTACATTTTCTTTGCTTGTTGCGATACATTTATTCACAAAGTACATACAAGGATTGTACAGTGAATGGAAACATCTCTTCTGCAAATAAAGGCGTCATTTATTGCAAGAGCACAAAAAATGCTTTCATTTTAATTAAAAGTAAATCATTTGCGAATTGCTGCCCCTCCTTTCAGCTCAAACAGTGGGGATGGGAGAAAGTTAGTAAAATACAGAAGGATTCTTCTTGTTCGAACCAAGGATGTCAGAAAAAGACAAACGTGGAACTCATCAGGATCGTCACCGAGTCATTATTATCATATCAAAGGGGAGGGCAAAGCAGGGGAGACGCTGATTCTTGAGGAGAGTTGAGTATTTCCTGCTTTCCATTTTGTTAGTTCACCATTCAATTTGCATATAAATCAAAATCTTACAACTCTTTTATTATAAAGCTTTTGTTTAACATTTCTTGATAGCAATTTAATTAACTTAACAAACTAATGATGATGACAACGCTGACGATGACAATGCGAGTGACTCTGACGAAGCAGCAGAGGTAGAAAATCAACCTGAAAGGCTGCCAATAGTATGTCCTGTCTTTGAAGGCAGTTATCGGCTAGTCCCGAACGGACATGTCTACATACAGCTAAGTGGTAGTAGTCATGGCTTAATACTTAAATACTTAAAAAGAGACTGTATGTGAATGTATTTTCAACACAACTCTCAATAATTAAAATTAAAGGGAAACAACATTAGCAAACTGCTTTCGTTGAGGAAAATGTCAAAGTAATTTTTAGACTTGTGACAAACGCAAATTTCCTATTCAAAGGCACATTTGCTTTACCAAAGAAGAGTAGGGTAGAGCAGAGTTGGTAGGTAAAGCCAAGGGGGTTTTTCCATAAAGTTTTTTCTTGCTGTAAGTTTTTACTGCTACAGTTTCCATTTGAAACTCATGTTATAACGTTACCAGCCATTAACGGTAATTAAAAATTCTAAAAGGGTTTAGTTACACGAACCTCTTAAGCGTGTAATATGACGTTTAGGAAACTTTTCATCATGCTATGTTTATTGGTAATGTTTAATTATTGAAGGACCTGCACTAATTTTTAATAACAATTTTAAAATACTAAAATTTTAAAATTAATTTTAATTTGGATAATTATTTGTTTAATTAATATTTATATTATTACTGCTGTCAAAAAAGTCTTCTTCGGTAGTATTACTGACCTACGATTTGTAAAAGGAGGACTTCTAAAGAATTTGGTGGCCAATCTGCTATTTTATACCCACCACCATAAGAAGGGGGTATACTAATCTAGCTATTCTGTTGGCAACACCTCAAAATAATGACCTGCGATTCCATAAAGTGCGTTCATATATTCTTTATCAGCTTGAAATTTTAGGTCGATCTAGCCATGTCCGTCCGTTTGTACCATGGAAACAGCAATTGTCGCCCGATTTGGCTCAAATTTAGGAAATCTTCTCTTACGACTTCCAACAACTGTGCTAAAAATGATCCAATCTATATGGTTTCCATATAAACCTTATATGGTTTCCATATAAACCGATCTCCCTATTGAGATCCTAAGCCAATTAAAGCCGAAATTGTGCTCCGATTTGGCTGAAATTTTGAATGTAGTGTTGATCTGTTATGACTTCAAACTTCCTTGGAAAGTATGTTTCAAATCGGTCTATAACCTGATTAGGTTTTGTATGTAGTATATACTTACAAAGACTGAGTTCGATTTTAGTTGCCCGTACATAGAAATTGTGGATTTATCTATCAATCCAGGATGTGGTCAAATAGAACCAAAAATCTAAGATTAATTTAGAGACAATTTCGGATTCGGTAGCATGCCAAATACATATGACTATGGCACACCACATTTTGCCTTAACTTTTTAAACAAGTAAAAATGTGCTAAAATCGGCTGGGCACAAGAAGTCAAATCGGGAGATCGGTTTATATGGGAGCTATATCAGGTTATAGACCGATTAAGACCGTACTTGGCACAGTTGTTGGAAGTCATAACGGAGCATCACGTGCTAAGTTTCAGACAAATCGGGCAAAAATTGCGTCTGTCAGGGGCTCAAGAAGTCAAATGGGGAGATCGGTTTATATGGGAGCTATATCAGGTTATAGACCGATTTGGACCGTAGAAAACACTGTTGTTGGAAGTCGTAACCGAACACTATCTGCAAATTTTTTTAGCAACAAATCAAGTGAAAGCGTGCTAAGTTCGGCCGGTCCGAACCCACCACCATGGATTCTGCTAAAAATGTATACAAAATAAATTTAGTTAGTTTATTCTACATACCAAACTTCTGTCAAAGCAGCAAAAATTAAAGTTTCTAGAAACCAACAAGTTAGTGGAAAAGAAAATAGCCGAATTCGATTGCACATACGAATGGTTCATGAGAAAAATTGATTTCTCGGAAATGCATAGTCCGGTCGACTGGCCTATCCGTTGATTTTAAAACACTACCTTGTCTAAAGATTCTTTTGTACCTTAAAAAAACATTTCAATAGATTGAAAGCCACTCCTTAAAGTTCGTTCTCAATCCCCCTAAATACTCGTATAAAATACCCTTCTTTGTCACTTCAAATTTCTGCCTAACAAACATTATCGTTAACACCATCACAATTCCCATACTCTCAATCATTATACGCATACACACACTTTAGCTTACCTCTTCTCACACAACGTCTTCAAACCTACGCTTTAACCTCTTTCTCCCTCTCTCCCTTATGAACACCTAAACATACACCTACATCCGGTCACACTTTGCTGATGCGGCGACCAACACTTACACTTGAAAGGATATGCGAACAAATGAAAGAAACGCGGCAAACGAATGGCATTACAAACAAAGCATGGCGAAAAAAACAACAACATCATCAGAAAAAACTAAACAAAAACGACTGCCAGCAAAGAATAAATACTTTGCGAAACACAGCGGTGCACGCAGCAGCATGACATATTCAGCCCAGCATGACAGCTCTGGCCAGGACAAATGCACTGCGTCACCCGTTTTATAATCCCGCGGCAGTCCTCTTGGATTTCATAACACACATCAATGTAAAAGTGCTGATGTTAATGCTTTACTCGATTCGGTTCTCGGCTCTCGTCTCTTTCTTCTGCCAGAGAACGGAGAATCTACTACGACTGTGATGTGCTGCTGCAGGTGGCAATGCTGGCTAAATAAATATGATGACAAAATGTGTAAACGGTTGGGTGTGCATTGTTGTGTGAAGAAGAGGTGCCAGTTTTGGTGAGTGTTAGATGTGAGTGTGTACAAATGCATGCCAATAGATGAGGGTGTCTTTAAAAAAGGGGCATACTCGCATGTGTGTCTATGTATGTGCACAGTTTATATATGGTTGCGTGCGGTTTTCATGCATTTGACTTTGTGGTTGTGGTGTTTACATTAAAAACAACAGCACCGTCAACACCAAAACCAACAAACGGCGTCAACTCAGAAACATTGGGCACAATGGGTTGAAAATAAAATAAATGAATAAATAAAATCACCCACTGTTGTCAACTAATAAGTAAGTTGGACAACAATTGGAAAAATAGCCCAATATAACTGATCTTGAACCCATAGACAACTAAAAAAACTATAGTAAAACCAGTAAGGGAATGCAGAAGTCGGGTGGGGCCGACTATATAATACCCTACACCACCCATTCAGACTTTATTATACCCACCACCAAAGGATGGGGGTATATTCATTTTGTCATTCCGTTTGCAACACATCGAAATATCCATTTCCGACCCTATAAATATCCATTTCCGAAATCACGCTACACTCTTCAAAAATAGAGATAATGAGCAAAAACTTTGCATTCTAAATCTAGCTGAGATCGGGCTAAAATGTTGGCTGCTACAGCCTAAAAATTTCATATCGGAAAAAGGATATACATGGGAGCTATATCTAAATCTGGACCGATTTTTATGAAATTTTGCACACCTATTAAGACTTCAAATAAAACACCTCATGCTAAGTTTTGTAAAGATAGGACCAAAATTGTAGCTGCTACATCCTTAAAATTCCATATCAGAAAAAAGTATATATGGGAGCTCAATATCTCAATTTTCGAAGGCTGTAGAGCGATTACAACAGACAGACGGACGGACACACGGACATGGTTAAATCGTTTTAGAACTCTGTAGGGTTGGAAATGGATATTTCGATGTAACATGTGGAATAACTAAATGAATATACTCCATATCCTATGGTGGTGGGTATAAAAAACATTTTCCTAAAATTTTATGAACATTTAGAAAAGAAAGGTGGATTTTAACCTTTACCTGGTGGGATGAAATATATTTTTTTCATTCTAATGAATTTTAAACGTTTTTCAAAAATAATATTGTGTATTGTTGACCTTTTTGATTATAATTTCGTTGATAGTTCGACTTTAGGTCATGTACAATTATTAAAAACAGATGTTGGTGTTTTTTTTATTAATTATTTTATTTAAAAATTTTCCAATATTTCGATTACCGCCTGTAATCTTCATCAGTAAATGGATAACTAAAAAGATTATAGTAACATAAAACATAATTTAACAAAAGCACAGAAACAAAATATAAATTTGATTAAAATTTAACGTTTGAAACAGAAATTAAATTTTATAAAAAGTGAACTTATTTCTTACACCACACAATAATGACTGAAACTTATTGTCTATTGCTTATATTAGTCTTTTGCTTATATTTTTGTATTAAGTTTCTATATATTGGTGCATAGTGGTCTGTATCCGTTTTGTAGTTCATACGTTCGGCCGGGGGGGAGTTAATTATGTGCAGCATTTCTAATGTGTATCTTCTTTTGTAGTTAGGTTCTTGGGCTAATATCTTGACGTCCTTGAAATTTGGTACATGTCTTCGAGTTGCACAGTGGGCTGTGAGTGCTGTCTTCTGTTCTAAATGCTTATCCTTTGCCTTTTGATCCGATTTATGAAACCCTTGTCTTAGTTATATTTTTGTAGTGCGAATAGCATATATAGTGCCATTGGGTATATATTGGACTTGTCCCCATCGCAGCTTATCTTGTATACCACGTTCGGTTTTTCCTCTTTCCTTATCCTGGTTTTAGTCTTGCTAAATATTTTGTTGACGGTATTGCCGCTTTTTAGTTTTATACCCACCACCAAAGGATGGGGGTATATTCATTTTGTCATTCCTTTTGCAACACATCGAAATATCCATTTCCGAACCTATAAAGTATATATATTCTTGATCAGCGTAAAAATCTAAGACGATCTAGATATGTCCGTCCGTCTGTCTTTTGAAATCACGCTACAGTCTTTAAAAAAAGAGATATTGAGCTGAAACTTTGCACAGATTCTTTTTTTTTGTGCATAAGCAGGTTAAGTTCGAAGATGCGCTATATCTGGCTATATCTTGACATAGCCCCCATATAAACCGATCCGCCGATTTTGGGTCTTAGGCCCACACAAAAGCCACATTTATTATCCGATTTTGCTGAAATTGGGGACATTGAGTTGTGTTAGGCTCTTCGACATCCTTCGTCAATTTGGCCCAGATTGATCCAGATTTGGATATAGCTGCCATATTGATCGATCCTCCGATTTAGGGTCTTAGGCCCATAAAAGCCACATTTATTATCCGATTTTGCTGAAATTTGGGACATTGAGTTGTGTTAGGCTCTTCGACATCCTTCGTCAATTTGGCCCAGATCGGTCCAGATTTGGATATAGCTGCCATATAGACCGATCCTCCGATTTAGGGTCTTAGGCCCATAAAAGCCACATTTATTATCCGATTTCGCTAAAATTTCGACATTCTTCTTCAATTTGGATGTAGCTTCCTTCTAGTCTGGTCTCTCGATTTAATGTTTTGGGCCCATAAAAGGCGCATTTATTGTCCGATGTTGCCGAAATTTGAGACAGAGAGTAATGTTAAGCCCCTACAGATATTTGTGCAATTTGGTCTAGATCGATCAAGATTTTGATTTGTCTTGGCTCAAAAAAAAAGCGCATTTATAATCCGATTTAACTGAAATTCTACACAGTGACTTATATTAGGCTTTTCGACATCCATGTTGTATATGGTTCAGATCGGTTTATTTTTAGATATAACTACTAAAACAGACCAATATTTTGTTATACACAATTGAATAATGACTAGTACTTATTGGTATTTGATCCAAATCGAAACATATTTCGATATAGCTGCTATGGGGCATAAGGTATTCATTTTTCACCGGATTTTTATGAAAGTTGGTTTACATATATTCCTGAGGTGGTGGGTATCCAAAGTTCGGCCCGGCCGAACTTGACGCCTTTTTACTTGTTATTCTTCACGTGTTTTATTAGATCCGTTACCGTTTTTCTTGGGTAATCATTTTGGTCTAGTATGTTTCGAATTCTCTTCTCATTTTCGATGTGGAAGGGTTTGTCGCTTATTTTGAAAACCCTATCGATAAAATTTGTGGCAGTGTTGATTTGTATCCTCCTTGGATGCTTTGAATAGAAGTCTTCCCGATGCTGTTTCTTTTTGAAACCAATCGAGTTTCAATCTGTTGCCTTTCCAATGGACTATTGGGTCAAGGTAGGATATCATGCCATTTGTTTCGCATTCCATTGCAAATTGGATCTATTTATTGAATGAATTCAATATTCGGAGTGCGGTTTCTACTTCATTCTTGTCGATTATGCAAAATATGTCATCTACATATTTGGTTAAAAATCACGGTTTGCTCGTCAGTTTATCAATACAAGTGTCTAGTAGTTCCTCCATGATTATGTCTGATTCAATCGGCGATAATGGAGACCCCATTGGCATGCCTTTTTTCTGTTCATACATTCTGTCGTCATACATAAAGTATCTGTAATCCTTTGTACATAAGTTTACCATCTCTTTAAGTAAATCCATTGGATTTTTTTATATTCTTGAACAATTGTCCATTTCTCCTTTATTGTCGATATTGCCAGATTGGCAGGAACACTGGGGAACAAGGATACAACATCGAACGAGATTAGTAATTCCGTGTCTTTAATCTCTTGGTCGTTGATTTTCGTTTTGAATTCTATTCAGTCCTTTATGTTGTATATTGAGTCCATCGTAACATTGTTTAATATCTCAGTGATGTATTTGGATAATCCGTATGTAGGGGAGTTTATGGAGGAACATATCGGCCTAAGTGGGGTGCCTGTTTTATGGATTTTTGGTAGTTCGTATATCCTTGGAGCATTAGCAGTTTTACTCAATAACTTGTTTCTTATCGTCGTGTTTATGATGTTTTGATTAAAAAGGGTGTCCACAATTTTGTTGTTTTTGATTTGAATTCCTGATGTTGGGTCTCTTTTTAGTCGTCTATACGTGCAGATGTCCCCTAGGGTGCATCTCATTTTCGCGTCATAATCTTCCTTTTTCATTGCCACAGTTTTTCCTCCTTTATCTGCGCTTAATATTAAAATCTCCTCATTTTTCTTTAGAAATTTTCGAGTTTCCCCCACTGTGCTTACAATAAATTTGTCTCTACTAGCCAAATTATCTTTCTGTAAGTGGTTGTCTATCAATGTAACTAGTCTCACTCTCGTATTCTCTTGCATTTCTCTGCTCTCCAAAGTCTGAACACACTCCTCCGCCAATAGTTGTTTTTGTTGTCGGATGTGAGAATTTGGGGCCCAACGACAATAACGATTCAACATTGGTTGAAATGTCTTGGTCTGTGTTGTTGACAAACCAAGCTCTGTTGTGTTTAAAGTCAAGCTCGAATTGCTGTTGTTGTTGTAGTCTCTGCAGTTTTTAATATGTGTCGTCTTGCTCTTGTTGGTATGAGAGTTGAGTATGGTATTCTCACTCTCAATGTAGAGTGCCAAATCATCACTCTCCACATCACCAAGGACGGATGCTATTGATTTTGAAAAAAATAATTTTCATCCAATCTAGATTAGATAAAACTCCCATATATATCATTTATGCGTTTCGAGTTTTAAGGCAGTAGAATCCACAATTTTCGTATGGTCGTAAGAAAATCGTAGAAGATTCTATTCGATATTTCAAAAGGTATGCAAAGTTAAAGTCTGACTAAATTTGGATTTAAGTGCAATATATTAAAAATATTACGTCTACTCGGTGGTGTTGGGTATTATATAGTCGGCTCTGCCCGACTTTTGACTTTCCTTACTGGTTTTTAATGAAATTACATTTTAATTCATGCTATAAAATATTACCAAATTGTTTTGATTTGTTATTTTATTTTTTTTTTTTTTGGT
This sequence comes from Stomoxys calcitrans, assembly GCF_963082655.1. Lineage (NCBI taxonomy): Eukaryota > Metazoa > Arthropoda > Insecta > Diptera > Muscidae > Stomoxys > Stomoxys calcitrans. The sequence continues at coordinate 19,431,728 of NC_081552.1, forward strand.
TCACTATAAAATTCCTAGCCAACCCATTGTGCATTTTGATAAAATGCAAAACCTATTTTTTTTGTGCTCTCGCTGTCGTTGTTCACAAAAGCTTAGGGTTAAAAGTTGGCATTAGTATTTCATGTTTTGGCTGTTTGGGTGCTAGCCTATGATCCCCCCGCAGCACTTAGCCTGCTGTTAAAGCCAGTCTAGGCGCTATGGGCTTTTGCTTGTTGACGCCATATTTTTTATGAGCATCAGTACGAACATTCATGGCACCACAAGCTGCCTGCTGTTACATCTCTTTGTGGTACATTAGAACAAAAAAAAAAAGAAAAACCTAGCGTTTTGTTCACACTTCCACATGAAAACACAGCTTTTAACCACAACATTTTATTTTTTTGGACAGGCATTGCTGTTCATATATATATATTATATATGTATAGGCATATTTGTGCTAAATATTTTGCCATGTGGAAGGCCTAAAGTAGTAGGGTCGGAGAGAAAAATAGTACCTTTTATTTTTAATACATTCAAATTAAATTTTCCATAAAGGCTGTTTTTACACTCTAATAATTTGCAACGAGTTATTTTGAGGCATACGATTTCAATCTCATGTATTTGGTAAAAACCTCTTTGCGCTCGAAAATAAGGAGGTTAAGTTATTTGAGTTTTAAAGTGGCATATAAGGTACTTTGGAAATGTCAAAACGTGTTGGTTTGGCACAGCACATATAAAGAAATATACGAAAACACCACCCTAACGTTGCACAGTGGAAGATAATCGAAAAAAAACTGGCAAAAAAATATGCAGTGTTAGAACGGTTAGAGATATCCCTTGACATTTGAAATAGGTGCAAAATTGCAAGTCCCTAGGTTGTCTGGGCGAGTTTTGGCATGCCCCTAAATTTGGTCACCGCGGTATTTCGAAAATTTTGTGAATTGTAGTCAAATGTTCGTTTGTGGTCCGATTTCCAAAAATGTTTGCTGGATAGTGCTCAAAATCCCTACAAAAAAGTTCGCTTGAGGTCTACAATATCTCCACTGGTTTAGGGGATATTCGACTTAACGAATGCATTTGTGGTTCGATTTTAGTTTTTATGCTTGATTTGTATTTGTGAAAAAAATTTTAACGACTTTGGCTCAAAAAGGTTTTTAAAGCGGTGCATCTTATAATTCAGTTAAAAGTTATAAAGTTTGGAAGTAAAAAAATATGGGAAATGTATATTTTTTTTGCATTTTTTGGTAAAAAAAAAAAGATTTTTCATTGATAAGTCTACGTTGAAAATAGTTTCTTCAATATCTTAATGGACATATAATAGATGCGTAAAATCAAATTTGAACAAAATATGTCAATGTAAACGGGTGCTGTATGTATGTATATATGTATTGGGTTGCCCAAAAAGTAATTGCGGACTTTTCATATAGTCGGCGTTGACAAATTTTTTCACAGCTTGTGACTCTGTAATTGCATTCTTTCTTCTGTCAGTTATCAGCTTTTACTTTAAGCTTGCTTTAGAAAAAAAGTGTAAAAAAAGTATATTTGATTAAAGTTCATTCTAAGTTTTATTAAAAATGCATTTAATTTCTTTTAAAAAAATCCGCAATTACTTTGTGGGCAACCCAATACTTCAAAATAGTAATTTTTTTATTAATAAATTGGAAAATCCCTCCGAGTTCTCAAACTCCAAAGTCCAGCTTCCCCGAATGGGGGAGTTTGGAGTTTCAAAAATTGAGATATTGAGCTGAAATTTGGCACAGATACGTCATGCGCGTTGGTTAAGTTGTTTAACGGACTGAATCGGAACATATTTGAAAATAGCTGCTATATAGACCGATCTGGCGGTAATGGGTATGAAGGTAATAAAAGCTTTATTTATTATCCGATTTCGCTGAAATTTGAACCAGTGAGTTGTTTAAGCCTCCCGACATCCGACTCAAACATGGTTCAGGTCGGATATTTAGATACAGCAGTCATTTAGAACGATCTGCCGATAAAGGGTCTGAAGACCGTAAAAGCTTTATTTACTAACCGATTTCGCTAAAATTTTAATCAGTGAGTGGTTTTAAATTTTCCAACATCCAACTCAAATATGATCTAGCTCATACTATAAAGATATAGCTGTCATATAGACCGACAGCTCATACCATAAATATATAGCTGTCATATAGACCATAAAAAGCGGATTTATTAAATGATTTCGCTGAAACTGTGACTTGTATAAAAGTTCTCGGATACTGAAAAAAATGTGATCCAGAGCAGCCCCTTTCTAGATATAAATATGGATGCGGAAGTGGAGTTATAATAAATTAGGATGATTAATATATTTATGGTGGTGGGTATCCAAAGATCGGCACAGCCAAACTTAACACATTTTTACATGTTTTAAATTCATAAGTCCCCTAAATCCATGCAAAAAATTGTTAGCAACTAACAATATTTGTAGCCTCCACAACAAATTTACTAAAAAAATTGAGATTTGGAAATTATTTTTGCCCGAAGTGGGTTTTTAGGGTTTTACAATAAAAAAAGTTCAGCCAAAATTGCAAATTTTGCCCATGAACATTCCACTAAGGAAAAGGAGCAAGCTTCTCACATATCAATGAGTGCAGTCCGATTTAAGTTTAAGCTCAATGATAAGAGGCCTCCTTTTTATAGCCGAATCCAAACGGTTTGTCGTAGTGCTACACCTCTTTGGACATTAATTTTTATATGGTACTAGCTGAACCAGGCCCGCTCCGGTGCGCTTTCTTTTACTTTATATGGAGCAAAATTTTCCTTGGAATATTTATTTTCGACAATTACAGAGCTTTTAGTGAAATACCATGCTACGAAAATAGTATATCGCTTGACCAACAGTTTAACAATATAAGTGCCTTTATCTGAATCCCATATGATCTTTATAGGTCTACGAATTTAAGTTTGGTTGTAAGGTGTACTACATTCTTAAAATACTTTATTTCTGCCCGATATTCTCATGATGTCTGATTTAGGTGTATTTTCGGGGGTGAGGTGGTCCCCCAAACACTTGGCTCCGACAAAATATCAGCATCGTGCTCATCTCTCAAACACCATTTTTTAAATCCCATATTGCAATTGGTTTTGACGGGAGTTTACAGGATGGGGCGTCCCCAAAACACATGGCCCAAAGATTGGCTATCAAATTCGTTTTCTAATCTCAAATACCTTTCATTTGAGCCATATATAATGGCATGGTCGAAAAATGTTTAACCATTTGGGGGGTGTTTACCTTAAATACATAGTCTTACATTTGGATATCAAATTTGTATTCTACTCCCAAATACCCATATTGTGATGGTCAGTGGGGTATTTTGAGAAAATTATTCCCGAAAGTGGGTTTCAATTCTTGCTCTACTCCCCAATTCCTTTCATTTAAGCCCTATACTGACATGGTCGGTAAATAATAGTAAATAAGCCCGGAATATATATCAGCAACGTGCTCTCTTCTCATATATTTGAACCCCATATGGCCAATGGCCTTAAAATTGGATATTAAATTAGTTTTCTAATCTCAAATACCATTCACTGCAACCCCTTATTGAAAAAGCCAGCAAATATGACCGGTTTGGGATATGGGCCCAAAAAACTATAAATATCGAGCTCCACTATCTTGAAGACGCAAATTGTCTTGGTGAGCAAACACATCGTACTTGGGAGTTGTTATGGTGGTCGGATGTCCCCCAGACAGTTTGTCCCGAATGTTGATGTCAGATTTATGGTCTACTCCCAAATACCCTTCTACTCTATTCTACTCTACGAACCTCGCGTGGTACATTTCACCTCCATTGTACACAGATTTAGTCTACAAAAGGCTCAAATAGTCAAATCAGGGATCGGTTTATATGAGAGCTTTATCGAAATTTTAATCAGTATGGCTATTTGCAAACGCCAATGTCTTTCGTTTATTTATTTGTTCGTTAATTTATTTTGGCGCTTTGAACGTTTTTAGGGGTTAAGCGATTATATCGGGCTTCCAAAATTGACCGACCTGCCCATTTATGGTCTTGAACCCACAAAGGGCGTACTTTTTATCAGTTTTCGCTTAAATTGGGAATATTGATTTGCATAATACCCTCAGCACTCGAGCCAAATTTCTGTAGATTATACCATATATAGATATATATAGATTGATCTCCCAATTTAAGGTCTTCACTCCAAAAGTAACAAATTTATTATCTGATCTCAAAGAAACAATAGGAACAGTGAGTTGTGTTAGACCCCTATATATCCGCCTTAAAATTTCAGCGGTGATTATCCCTTCAGCAATGCTGGCGACATTTGGTAGGCATAATGTCGCCAGCATTGGTGAAGGGATAACCACCGTTGGCATTTTTTTTTTTTTTTTGTATTTCGCAGTATTCGATCCCAGTTTAGCAAAGAGAGTTCGATGCTGTCTGGTATTGTTCGACACGGTCCATTTTGCATATTTAGTTCAATTGTGATTACTGTGGCAATTCCTAGTATTGTCTGGACTAGCTCCCATAAAACCAAATCTTTTTAAGGGTATTTGCTTATCTCAATTTACAAAATTTTACTTTTTTTATGTCCCCTAATTAAACTACCTCAGTTTGCCTATAAAAGGTTAATAATCGTTAATACCCAACAAAAACTCGCATTACCAAATAACCAGACTTATTTTAAGGCATCGTTTCTAATTTCTTTTACAAGTATACCAATAGTTCCAACATAAGTACTTATGCCTAAGCATACAAGTTGTCAAAAAATAATGACATATTATCTTAGTTGAACGTTTCTAAAAAATAACTAGTTTCCGAGATGGCCATGGCTTTGCGTTTCAAAGATGGCCATGCCTTTGCGTTTATGTTTGACATTTTCTATTTATTGACACAATATTCTAATACAAGTGAGTGATTTTAGTGACACAGAGCGTGCATAATTTTTTTCTTTAAAATTACGCCAATAGCATGCGGAACAATCAACGGATTTGTGGTGAGGTAGAAAAAAATTAAAAATATTTCTTATATTAATAACGCCACAGTATTTCCCTCCAAATGCTACTAAGTGGTGTCGCTTTGCGGCAAGCAATTCGGGCTCGACAATAAAATGGAGGACCCTTAGCATTGAGCTTACCCTTGTAACGGACAGCACTCATGAGATAATTTTGCCCGCAGTTTCTTAATGGGATTGTTATTAAAACCTGGGTTATAATAATGATTTTTTATACCCTCCACCATAGATGGGGGGTATACTAATTTCGTCATTCTGATTGTAACTACTCGAAATATTCGTCTGAGACCCCATAAAGTATATATATTCTTGATCGTCGTGAAATTTTATGTCCATTTAGCCATGTCCGTCTGTCCGTCCGTCTGTCTGTCGAAAGCACGCTAACTCCGAAGGAGTAAAGCTAGCCGCTTGTAATTTTGCACAAATACTTCTTATTAGTGAAGGTCGGTTGGTAATGTAAATGGGCCATATCGGTCCATGTTTTGATATAGCTGCCATATAAACCGATCTTGGGTCTTGACTTCTTGAGCCTCTAGAGGGCACAATTCTTATCCGATTGGAATAAAATTTTGCACGACTTGTTTTGTTATTATATCCAACAACTGTGCCAAGTATGGTTCAAATCGGTCCATAACCTGATATAGCTGTCATATAAACCGATCTTGGGTCTTGACTTCTTGAGCCTCTAGAGGGCGCAATTCTTATCCAATTTGAATGAATTTTGGCACATAGTATTTTGTTATGATATCCGACAACTATGCCAAGTATGGTTTAAATCGGTTCATTACCTGATATAACTGTCATATAAACAGATCTGGGGACTTGACTTCTTGAGCTTCTAGAGGGCGCAACTCCTATCCGATTTGGCTGAAATTTTGCAAGACGTTTTTTATTGTTACTTTCAACAACTATGTCAAATAAGGTTCAACTCGATTCATAACCTGATATAGCTGCCATATAAACCGATCTTGGATCTTGAACTCTTGAGCCCTAGAGGTCGCAATTATTATCCGATTTGCCTGAAATTATGTACGACGGATCCTCTCATGACCATCAACATACGTGTTTGATGGTCTGAATCGGTCTATAGCCCGATACAGCTCCCATATAAATCAATCTTTCTATTTTACTTTTTGAGCCCCCAAAGGGTGCAATTCTTATTCGAATTGGCAGACATTATACCCAGGTCTCCAACATATAATTTAATTGTGGTTCAAACCGGACCATATCTTGATATCGCTCTAATAGCAGAGCAAATCTTTTCTTATATCTTTTTTTTGCCTAAGAAGAGATGCCGGGAAAAATGCGATCCATGGTGGAGGGTATATAAGATTCGGCCCGGCCGAACTTAGCACGCTTTTACTTGTTTCTATTATAACAATGAGTGCTTATTCTAGAGCTTCATCGAATGTCGGATATAATGACATTTGTACTACCGATAGTACAGATGGTATTCCTGTTGATAACTCGTTATATTTTAGCAGCTAGTAAATCTAAGGATAATGAGTTATCCATTATTTTACATCCCAAAAATAATGACAAGTACTTACAAAGTTTTTGCTAGGTAGGACTTGATTAGTGTCATACCCTGGTGAATATATTATACAATTCGGTCCCACCCAAAGTTAGTTTTTTTTTTCTTTAAAACAACCTTTAATAAATCTCCCGAATAAAAGCAATCCTTCGCTTTTTACTGTTGTTAAATCCCTTGGCAATGCTGCCAATTATTGGCTAGGTAGCTACCTTATGGGCTGCATTCGTTTTTTATGTTTGTCTGACCACTTCAGAAATTACAAATCAATTGAAAACCCGATTTAGTGGCTCTATTTTAATCTGGGTATGTGTTGTTTTTCTTTCCTTTGAAAGTTTCTATTGGCATTGCTTTTGCTGCCAATAATAAGTTAAATAAAATTCCACTTGAATTGTATTTACAATAAAAAACAATTAAGGAGGGTATTTTACTACAAGTCCAAGCTCAAAAACTCTATGCATCGAAGGAAAAAAAAAAACGAAATACTACCGCTGCCAAGAACGACTCCATTAAATACCTTTCTAAATACCCGGGATACGGTATTTACGTAAATCCCAGTTAGTTTCTATTTCCTTTCTTCGTTCGAATTCTATTTTATTATTTTTATTTCATTTGCTTGTTTACCTTTTCTACGTTTTTTTTTTTGCTTCATTGTTTTGGATGTCTGGTTCTCCACTTTAGGTAGGTTATTTATGCTTTAACCTTTTGCAATTTGTTACAGTATTTTCTTGTTATAGTTGATTTTTTTCTCATTTCGTTTCCTTTTTTTGCACTATTTGATTCTGTAGGGTTGGTTAGTTATTTTCTTTCCTGTTCTTTCCAATCCCTCTGTATACGATAGGTTTTGCCAACAAAGTGTAAAGGTATTTATAAGGCTTTATCACAATCAAGTGTAGAAAAAAGACGGAAATAAGCCTGAAATACTTATTCGAATGATTCCAACGTGCCATAGAAACAATGACGTTCTACTTAGTCTATATGGGTACAAAGCCAAGAATTTATTGACAACCAAAGCCAAGAATTTATTGACAACCAGCAAGTAGAGATTGGGCAAAGCAGACTGATGAGTGCTCTACATGGCATTAAGGGTAATTTCTTACATTGTAGTAATTGGCTGATGATTCCTTTTTTTTTTGGTAAATCAGAAAACATATTTAGTCAATACCGCCAATTAAATGGATAAACATACAGACAGAAAGCGAAACAGATAGACGTCCCTCGGGTTAGGTTGAAAAGAGGGTGAACGACACTATTTACATACACCTAAGCCAGTAACCGGCTTGTTGTGCGCTCTAAATACCAAAAAATAACCTCGAAGAAGAAAGTCGAAAATGCTACTTACAAAATCCTTAATTGTTTTCCTTGCCACGCGCCTAAGTTGGTTCATGTCCCCTTCATGTTATGAAGAGCAATTTCTTACATTGTAGTGTTTGGCTGGTAAGTATTTTATGTACGAAAATCAGAACACAACCCGAGAACTAGAAGAGGAATAACCACCTTCGACAATTTGTTCTTATATTTTCCCCAGGATTTGAACCTAGACGCTACGGTAGGCACCAATAGCGCCAACGAGACGGACGAAGGAACAGAAGAGACAAGCAGGCTGGCAGAAGAGCAGAAGGACGGATGGACAGAATGATGTACGGACGAATAGAAGGGTGTACGGTCGGAAGAATGAACTGACAGAAGAACAGAGGGCAAAAGAACCGCTGGGCAGAAGGAAACGAAATAATAGAAAGACGATAAGACAAATGGACAGACAGACATACATTGTGAAAATCAGATATATAGGCATAACGCCAATTACACGGATAGGCGGACGGACGGCCAGGTAGACAGAAGGGACAAAAAAGCGCCAGGCCAGGACCGCCAGGCAATGATACTGAGATCATCAACATTTGCAATGATTTTCAATAAGATCCTGAATGAGAATATTTTCCCAGAAGTATGGAAAATACAGAAACTCATACTTTTACCAAAACCAGGTAAAAAAAAATTGAGGACCTGAATCATACAGGCCTATTTGCTGGATACATCAGGAAAATGTCTAGAAAGATCTATCTATTATTGATTACAACAAGTAAAAGCGTGAAATTGGTTTATATGGGAGCTATATGAGATTATCGAGGGATTAAGACCGTACTTGGCATAGTTGTTAGAAGTCTTAACAGAACACTATGTGCACAATTTCAGCCAAATCGAATAACAGTTGCAGCTTGTAAGAACTCAAAAGTCAAATCGGGACATCGGTTTATAAAGGAGCTATACCAGGTAATAGACCGATTTTAACATTATTTAGTGCAGTTGTTGAAAGACATAACGGAACACTACATGCAAAATTCCAGCCTAATTGGGCAAACATTGGAGCTTGTAGGGGCTCAAAAAGTTAAATTGGGAGATCGGTTTATATGGGAGCTATATCAGATTATAGAACGATTTGGATTGTACTAGGCACAATTGTTGAAAGTCGTAACAGGACACTATCTGCTAAATTTCAGCTAAATCGTAAAAAAATTGCGGCTTGCAGGGGCTCCAGAATCAAATCGGGAGATTTGTTTATATGGGAGCTATATCCAAAACTGAACCGATATGGCCCATTTGCAAACCCCAATGACCTACATCAGTAGTAAGTATCTGCGCATCAAGTGGCTAGTTTTACACATTCGACCGCTATCGTTATTTCGACGGACGGGCGGACATGGCTAGATCGACTCAGAATGTCGAGACGATCAAGAATATATATTCCTTATGGGGTCTTATATCAATATTTCGAGGTGTTACAAACGGAATGGCTAGGTTAGTATTACCCCCATGCTGTGGTGGTGGGTATAAAAAGAATTGCAGATGTAAATGGAATTTCCGTAACACAATACGGCTTCCGGAAAGCTAGATCAACATTCGATGCGATCAGACTCGTAACGGAGACAGCCAGAAACGCCTTTATAGCAAAGGACAAAAGAAGAAAGTACTGCGCAGTCATAATTCTCGGCATCAAAAACGCTATCAACTGGGCGATCTGGAAACATATTGTTTTTTCACTAAGAAATATAAACGTTCCCGAATTCCTTATAGCAATAATACCAAGTAAAAGCGTGCTAAGTTTGACAGGACCGAATGTTGGGAACCCACTACCATGGATTCTGTTAAGAATTTATACAAAATAAATTTAGTTGAAAGGCAAACATTTATACTACATACCAAACTTCTGCCAAACCGTCAAGAATTAAAGCTTTTGGGAACCGAACAAGGATGATCGAGAGACCGGTTTACATAGGACCTATATCAGGTTATTGATCGGTTTATATGGAAGCTATATCTAAATCCGAACCGAGTAAGAATCTGTGCAAAATTTTAGGCGGCTAGCTTTACGCGTTCGACCGCTATCGCGATTTCGACAGACGGACGGACAGGGCGGAGATCGAATGAGAACGTCGAGACTATCACAAATTTATATACTTTGTGGGGACTTTGATGAATATTTCGCGATGTTACAAACGAAATGAATAGATTGGTATACGCCCATCCCAGAGTACTATTTGTCGACACTGGAATGCCACAAGGATCAGTACTTGGTCCGCTACTGTGGAACATCGTGAAGCCACAATCGTTGAATTTGCAGATGACACGGCCATATTCATCCAGGCAAGTCACTTGGATGATGTAGAGCTGTACTCGAACGAGGCAATCACAATAGTTAAAGAATTAGAATCACATTAGTTAAAGAAGAGAAGTTAAAGAATGGTTAACTAAAATGAACCTACAACTGGCGGAACATAAAACGAAGGCTGTACTCATAAGTGGGAGGAGAAAAACCAGAATCTGACTATTAATGTGGGTAGACTTGCGATAAAATCAGTCGAATGTCTGAAATATATTGGAGTCCAGATAGACGACCGCTTGAATGTGCACAACGCACTTTCCAGAATGATGCCAAACATAGGCGGCCCGAGACAAAGCCGAAAAGTACTACTCGCAAGTCGAACTCGAACCTGCATGACATCCATAGCTCGACGCAACTGTCTCCGAGTGTGCAGTGGCTACAGAACCATCACGTGTTTAGGGAACATTCCTATATATGGAGAGTACTCGAAGATGGAAGCACGCCACGAAAGGACAATCGAAGATCGGAGAAAGAAACAACGATGGCAGAGGCGATTGGTCTTATAAATTATTGCCAAACATAAATAAGTGCCAAACATAATAAGCATGGGTAGCTAAACTTCAACCTTACCCAATTTTTGACATGTCATGGTTGCTACAGAAGCTACCTGAATCGCTTCGTACATGACACCTCTCCACGGTGCTCAAACTGTCCTACAATGGAGGAGGTCGCAGAACATGTGGCACTTACATGTCTAAGATACGCCATAGGTCGCAACATGTAAGAGTCTTTCATAAATAAGCAGCTAATAGCAGACAATATAGTATCCATCATGCTAGAATCGAAGGAGATTTGGAACGCAATAGATGCGTGTATAACGATAGTTCACAAAAGGCTGAATGAGGAAGAGATCGCCCGAAAAGCGTTACAAGCAACACAAATCTACCAAAGTGCAGATAGTGTCTGAGAAAGTGGAGCAAGGCTATATTTGAGGTGCCCCCACACGAAGTAATGCCATCTGGCAGTTCCGCGGGGATCGGTGACAAGAGATGGGGGTGTGGTTTAGTACTTAGAAATCGTGCATGTTTTTCAGTACATCTTTCGATGATTCCACACCTCCAGCGATACAAAAAAAAAACAGACTGATAAAAGACAAGACATACACAATCGACTTAAAAACTGCTGTAGGCAGACAGACAGACGGCGAAGAGACTCTAACAATGATAGGTGGACTGGTCGACGACAAAAAGGTTAACACACAGACGCAAAGGCCTGGAAACGAAAAAAAACTACTAAAAAATATGACATTTGGAGACCATTCCTTGAAATTTGAAATAGCAAGAGCTGTTATCGACATCATCTGTATTTCAAGACTCTGCGTGGTCTCCTGGTAGAGCCCTAAAGCTGGTCACCTCAGCATTTCAAATGATTGTTTGGGCTGCGAAATCTTCATTTGTGGTCCAATTTTCAAAATTCTTTTTTTCTGCATCCCACCAAAAATGCTTACAAATATATCTCCATTGATTTTGGAGATAATCGACTTTCAGTTTGTATTTATTGAAATTTTAGCCTAGATTTTCTCGAAATTAACAAAGACATTTCTGGCAAATTTACAATGATTTTGCTGCAGTTTGCGTCGACATCCGATGATTGAGTTAGAAGTTATACAGTTTCGAAGTCAAAAAATTTGAAAAGTGGATTTTTGCATTTTTTGGTAAAAAAGTATTTTCATGACTATTGAAAAAAGTTGCTTAAATAACATAATTTTTTCTTTTTTGTGTTTTAAGTGCAGTTACATGACATGTTAACTTCAACGAGTGCAATATGTACTTTAAAATAGGCAATTTTTTATTAAACGAGTTCTCCAAACACAAATCCCAGGTCACCCATTCGGGCTTGTGTTTTTATACCCTCCACCATAGGATGGGGGTATACTAATTTCGTCATTCCGTATGTAACACCTCGAAATATTCGTCTAACACCCCATAAAGTATGCATTTTCTTGATCGTCTTGACGTTCTGAGTACGTCCGTTCGTCTGTCGAAATTACGATAGCGATCGAACGCGTAAGGCTAGCCGCCTGAATTTTTACACAGATATTTAATGTTGATGTAGGTCGTTGGGTATAGCAAACGGATCAGATTGAGATATACCTCCCATATAAACCGATCTGCCGATTTGACTTCTTGAGCCCCTGGAAGCCGAAATATTCAACCGTTTTGGTTGAAATTTTGCACGTGGTGTTCTGTTATGACTTGCAACAACTGTGCCAAGTACGGTCAAAATCGGTCTATAACCTGGTATAGCTACCATATAAACCAGTCACTCGATTATCCCTGCTCGGTTCCTAGAAGCTTTAATTTTTGCTGGTTCGACAGAATAAAATATTGCCCTTCAATTTAATTTATTTTCTATTGTATTCAGTGGTGTTGGGTGGCGGCTTTCCAAGATTGGGCTCAGCCAATAATAATGAAAAATAAACCGTACTCCCGATTAGAATTCTTGAGCTTCTATTCTTATCCGATTTGGTTGCATTTTTTGCATAAGTCGTTTTGGTATAACTTTCAACAACTGTGCCAAGTATGGTCTGAATCGGTTGATAAGCTGCCATATAAACCGATCTGCCAATTTGACACTCTGAGCCACTGGAGGGCGCAATTTTTACCCGATTTGCCTGAAATTTTGTAGGTGGTTTTTTTTCTATGACTTCTAACAATCCATATCGGTCAATAACTGGATGTAGCTCATACATATATTGGAAAAAATTGTTCAAAGATCTTGACAAATGCGATCCATGGGGAAGGGAATATAAAATTCGGCCCGTCAGAACTAAGCACGATTTTACTGGTTTTTTACATCATATGTCCCCTAGACACAAGCAAAAAATGTTTGCACCAAACAACATTTCGAATCCCTCACAGCAAGCTAAAATAAAAATCTAGATTGTGGGATGATCTCTGCACAAAACGGGTACTTCGGGAATTTTTGTAAAAAAACTTTTTCAAAACTTTTTATCTGCAAATTCAAAAAGAATTCTTTGGACATCCCTATTCGTTTCAACTTCGTCCAAAATTTCGAGAAATAAAAATTCAAAGTCGAATATCCCCGAAATCAGTTGAGATATTGTATTCATCAAGCGGTATGCTATTTTTGAGCACTTCCAGCATAAAAAAAAGAATTGCGAAAATCGGACCACAAATGAAGATTGGGCAGTCCGATCTATTTTTCGAAATGCCGAGGTGACCTGGTGGAGCCCTTAGGGCATTAACATTTTACACATGATCTTATTGCATCTCAGCTCCAACTATTTCAAACTCCAAAAGGTTATCTCTATCCGTTCTCAAATGCATATTTTTAACTATTATACCCACCCCCGTAGGATAGGCGGTATATTCATTTAGTCATTTCGTTTGCAACACATCGAAATATCAATTTCCGACCCTTCAAAGTATATATATTTCGGATCGTCGTAAAATTCTAAGACGATTAAACGATGTCCGTGTGTCTTTCCGTCCGTCTGTTGTAATCACCCTAGAGGCTTCAAAACTTGAGATATTGAGCTGAAATTTGGCACAGATACGTCTTTTTGATGCACACTGGTTAAGTTTTTGAAAGGGCCAACTCGGACCATATTTGGATATAGCTGCTATATAGACCGATTTTCCGATAAAGGGTCTAATTTCCATCCGATTTTGATGAAATTTGAAGCAGTAAGTAGTTTAAGGCCTCCCGATATCTGACCCAAATAAGGTTCAGATCGGACTATATTTAGATATAGCTGCCACATAGACCTATCTGCCGATAAAGGGTCTGAAGGCCATAAAAACTTTGTTTATTGCCCGATTTCGTTGAAATTTGAAACAGTGGGTTATTTTAAGCCTCATGACATCTGACCTAAGTATGGTTTGGATCGGACTATATTTAGATATAGCTGCCATATAGACCGATCTGCCGATAAAGGGTCTGAAGCCCATGAAAGCTTAATTTTTTATCCGATTTGGCTGCAATTTAAAACAGTGAGTAGTTTTAGGCCTCCTAACATAGGACCCAAGTATGGTTAAGATCGGACTACATATTGAGATATAGCTGCCTTATAGACCGATTTCCCGATAAAGGGTCTGAAGCCCACAAAAGCTTTATTTTTTTAAACAAATTTCTCTGCATTTGAAACAGTGAGTAGTTTGGGCCTCCTAACATAGGACTCAAATATGGTTTAGATCGGACTTTATTTAGATATAAGTGACATATAGACCGATCTGCGGTAAAGAGTCTGTAGCCCATAAAAGCCTCATTTATTATCCGATTTCGCTGAAATTTGAAACAGTTGGTAGTTTTAGGTCTCCCGATAGTTTGGATCGGACTATATTTAGATACAGCTGCCATATAAACCGATTTCCGGATAAAGGGTCTGAAGCCCAAAAAAGCATATATACCCGAGGTGGTTTGCATATATACCCGAGGTGGTTTGCATATATACCCGAGGTGGTGAGTATCCAAAGTTCGGCCCGGCCGAATTTAATGCCTTTTTACTTATTTTTTATTCGATTTTATCCCACTGTGCAATGCTTTATTGGGAGATATGCCAGTTTATTGACCGATTCGGATCATACTCAACTATGATGTTGGACGTCAGAACAGAAGTTCTTATGCCAAGTTTCAGCCAAATCAGATGTAACGGTTTATGTGGGGACTATATCAGTATACATATAAACCTATTAGGATCTTACATGTCATGTATATTGAAAGTCATAACTGAAGTCTTTGAGCTGAATTGCATCTTAATTAGATGAATATTGAGGCTTCCAAGGCTCAAGAAGCCAAATTCGGTTTATATAGGGCATATTCCAGTTTATTGACCCTTTAGGATCATACTCTCCAATAATATTGGAAGTCAACGACCTACATCGATAAGAAATATCTGTGCAAATTAAAGCCGATATCTTTATTCGTTCGAACCCTATCGTTATTTCGATAGATGGACAGACGGACGGACCTGGCTAAATCGACGCAGAATGTCAAGACGATAAAGAATATACACACTATTAATTTGTCGAGGTGTTACAAACAGAATGAATGAATTATATGATGGTGGGTATAACAAGCACATACGAGGAACTTCCAAATTCCTTTTATTGCTGTTTAGTCTACTTTATTGTACAATAAATCACAACTGCGCAACAGATTATTAAAATTTTGTGCATATATTTGCTAAGAAGGAAAAAAGTTAGACAAACTGTTGAGTATACCGATCGGTTTAAAAACTCACTCGTCTGTCTGTCCATGTATTCTTGTAATCAAGGGGCGGGTCGTATTTGTTGTCTGATTGCCATCAAGTTTAGCGCATGTCACTTTTTGGCCCAAGGACTAACGCTTAGGTTTTGGAAAAAAATCGGTCCAGATTTAGGGTTGGTTAGGGTATTCTATTCTGCTTTCGGAATAGCCGCTGAAATTGTTAATTGTTCCGCGAGCGGAATTTGACAGTAAGCAAATGTTGTTATTCCCATACCAAAATACGCTTCTTTATCTGCTCTTGTTGTTTACTCTATTTTATATAATTTTTCTTAAATAAATAAAGAAAAACGAACCAAGCAAAAATGATCCCGGCTATAGTTTCAAGTGTTGGCACTATAATAGTTTTTTGCAATTTTCCTCACTATGAACAGAGTACTAATTTTCCGCCAACGTTTCACCGACATTTTTTTTTTATATATGGAGTTTGACACCATTCCGCTTAAAATCTGAACACAATACTCAGCTTTAGATATAGCTTTCATCCAATCCTTCTGCAATATCCACTACTTTGGTCCGATCCTTACAAAATTTTTGTATGACGTGTTTGTTTTAACGTCTCAATTTAAGCACAAAATTTCATCGAAATCGTTTCAGTTTTAGATATAGTTTCCGTATATATTTTTATACGATACATGCTAATAGTAGTAGGCAGACTCGGTGGTGTAGGGTATTATGTAGTCTTTTGGCTTTCCTTACCTTTCCTACATCTCATAGTTACAATACCTCGAATAGGGTATAAACAGAATCCCAAAAAAAAAAAATTATATCAAATTGGAAAACAGCAAGAAACAATGCATAGTCCAAGTTACCCCACAGAGAAAAGCGAAGGCATATGGCATAAAAGAATGTGCCCGGCGGTGGAAAAAAGCATGCCTTTGATGTTATTAAGCCCAACCAAATTGATTTTAGTGTTACGCTCCAGATAAAAAGCCAGCTTTAAGCCAAAAATTCCAAGAATAAAAGAAATGTACCATCCCACAAAAAAAAAATGTATGTGCAGGGGACTTTTCATTTCTTTTTAACGTCAACATAATTAGAATTTTCTTGATGTCTGTTTGACAAGGACCCATCAATTTTTTGAGGCATAAGTTGTTGGGTTTTTTCTTCTTCTTCTTTTTTCATTAGGCCTTGGAGAAATATTTTTATTTATTGTACATTTGTTATTGTTTTTTTTTTTTCAAAGAATTTTTAAATATGTGACCAAAACACTGAGTAAATAAGGAAAAAAGGTTAAATAAAGCCAAACAAAAGTTCAAGATATGACAAGTGATGTCCTCATTTACCTTGAATCATATTTCAAACATAGACTGGCTTTGCCAAAAACTGTGGGACACATGTCTGCTACATCAAAATATGATTTAAGTATTTGTAGCATTTCTCAAGGATTCCAAGAAATTTTTTCATAATTTATGCCCTCAAAATTTCCCAAAAACTCTAAGAGACATACAATACAAGCTTCAATATAATAGTGATGGTTTTCAAAAAGGAAACAAGAATTGTGCTAGATTTGTCCATAATGGCGAATAACAAATGTTAGATCGGCATTGATCGACCCTGGGTGACCTATACTTAACAGCTTTTTAATATGTTGTTATCAGTGTTGCCGTTTTTGGTAGGTTCCTGCCAAAATTGGTAGGTTTTTATTCTCTTGGTACGTTTAAATAGATAGGCTTAAAATTTCTGCATACCAAATTTTTACCAAATCAGGCAAAAAATTAAGCTTCTAGGGGTCGTAGACGGCTAATTGGGGGATCGGTTGGTTGGTTATATATACCAGGTTATAGGCTGATTTGAACAAAACATAGCATGGATGTTGAAAATTATAACAGAACACAATGTGCAAAATTTCAGACAAATCGGTTAACAATTGTGGCTTTCAGGAGCTCAAGATCGGGAGTCAAATCGGGAGATCGGCTTGTATGGGAGCTATGACAGGTTAAATACCGATTTTGCACGACGTGTTTTGTTATGATATCCAATAACTGTGCCAAGTATGTTTCAAATCGGTCCATAACCTGATATAGTTGTCATATAGACATATCTTGGGTCTTGACTTCTTGAGCCTCTAGAGTGCACAATTCTTACCTTACATGGGGACTTGACTTCTTGAGCTTCTAGAGGGCGCAATTCCTATCCGTTTTGGCTGAAATTTTGCCAGACGTATTTTATTCTGACTTTCAACAAGTGTGTCAAATAAGGTTCAAATCGGTTCATAACCTGACAAGGCAGCAGGAGCCGACGGGTTACCGCTGAACTATTTAAGACCGGAGGCGACACGCTGATAAGGTGTATGCATCAGCTTATCTGCATGATTGGAATCTCAGCATACTATGTCCCGTACACAAGAAAGGAGACAAGACGGAATGTGCCAACTGCAGAGGAATAAGTCTCCTCCCCATCGCATACAAGACACTATCGAGCGTACTGTGCGAGAGATTGAAACCTAAAGTCAATGAGATAATTGGGCCCTATCAATGCGGCTTTAGACCTGGTAAATCTACCCTAGACCAGATATTCACACTGCGCCAAATCCTGGAAAAGACCCGAGAAGGACAAATCCACACCTACCATCTCTTTTTTGACTACAAAGCCGCCTTCGATACTCCTTTACGTTCAAAGGTATTTCAAGCCATGTCTGAGTTTGGTATACCTGCAAAATTAATAAGACTCTGCAGGATGACAATTGCTGATACGCGTTCCTCAGTAAGAATAGGAAAGAATCTCTCCGAACCATTTAATACCAAACGAGGTTTCAGACAACAAGACAGCCTATCGTGTGATCTCTTTAATATCCTGCTGGAGAAGATTATAGGAGATGCAGATGTGAATAGATATGGCACACTTATCACAAGAGAGCACATGCTACTCGCCTATGCCGACGATATCGATATCATAGGTCGGTCACCGGAGGTAGTAACTGCAGCCTTTGAAAGAATCGAAAGAGAGTCAGTGAAAATGGGTCTGGCAGTAAATGGAGATGAGACGAAATGGATGGTTTCAACTCCCAAAAAGCCTTGCACAACCGAGCAGATAAAGAAAATGGAGAAATTTGGGAACCACGACTTTGAGATAGTCAGTAACTTTATTTACCTCGGCACCGCCGTAACCGAAACGAATGTCACCAGTTTTGAGCTAAAGCGAAGAATAATACTGGCAAACAGATGCTACTTTGGACTAAGTAAGCAGTTTAGAAACAAGGTCACCTCTCGACAGACGAAGACTACACTTAACAAGACACTGATACTACCCGTGCTGTTATATGGTTCTGAAGCATGGGTACTTGTGAAAGCAAATGAGGCAGTGCTGCCATATAAACCGATCTGAGATCTTGACTTCTTGAGCCTCTAGAGGTCGCAATTATTATCCGATTTGCCTGAAATTTTGTACGACGGATTCTGTCATGACCATAAACATACGTGTTTATTATGGTCTGAATCGGTATATAGCCCGATGCAGCTCCCATATAAATCGATCTCTCTATTTTACTTCTTGGGTCCCCAAAGGGCGCAATTCATATTCGAATTGGCGGACAGTTTACACAGGTCTTCTATATATAATTTAATTGTGGTCCAAAACGGACCATATCTTGCTATTGCTCTAATAGCAGAGCAAATCTTTTCTTATATCCTTGTTTTGCCTAAGAAGAGATGCCGGGAAGAGAACTCGACAAATGCGATCCATGGGGGAGGTATATAAGATTCGGCCCGGACGAGCTTAGTACGCTTTTACTTGTTTAACATAACCTCTTGTTGTTTCTGCGTATTCGAGCAGAATAAAACCATCGATGTTAAGGGGCCTTATACCCTAATAAGGGGTCTTACTGTTTCAAGTTTTAGAGAAAAAGTTTGTAAATTCTGATATTAAATGTAACTGGTACGAGTGTCAAGGGATTTTATCCGAATTTCGTAAATTCTGGGTAAGAAATGTGGCTTTTGTGACATACTGTGTGACTTTACATATAAATATGGTCAATTTTGATTCATCCTCAGATGTTGAGGGGTCCATGCAGTAAACTGTTATGGCGAAAATGGGTAGTATATGGGCATTTATAGACTCATTTTGAGATATTCGATCTCCTCACGGATCTTAATTGCAAATGGAATGATAAAATGGCCGATTTTAGGTAGTAAAAAATAAACTCCCAATTTTGGCTTTAGAACATATGGTAGGTTTTAGGCAGCTTTGGTAGGATTTTTCTTAATTTTGATAGGAAATAATTTTCTTGAGTGGCAACACTGGTTGTTACACCCTCCACCGATGGACGGTGATACATTCATTTTGTTATTCCGTTGATCTCTGTGGAAATCTAAGACGATTGAGTGATGCCAGTGTATCCGTCCGTCACTAAAAAATCATTTGTAATCACTTTCTTGGTTTCACCTTCTCAAAAACATTTACGGTCTCCAAATGAAAATTCCTTCATAATTCACCAACTTTACTGAATCCAACGATAATGTTTCTCATCATTACTTGTTGGTATTAATTAAATCGACTGTATATCTCAATTTAATGATAATCTTTAATGTTGCTTATTGCGCTTGCATTTAAGGTCTTAACCACATGCACATACTGTTTTAAGGGACTAGCACCTAGTGTCCTTAAGGACTCATAAAAATCTCTTCATATTTTCATGGCTTTGCCAGTGACGTTATTGCTACTGCTACTTCTGCTGCTATTTGGTTTGCCACTGTACTGTACTTTATTGGGGTTTTATTACACACTTTATAATTGCTTAAGTAACTGTGATGCTTGGCAGAAGCTTCCTTCGTCTGTTGGTGACTGGCATGGTCTTACATTTTACCAAAAGATCTTATGCTTGTCCTATCAAGTTAGAGACTCCTTAGGAGTGTGTATCATTAAAGCCAAGACATTTTGGCTACATTGTATGTGGCCATAGTGGTCTGGTTTTGCTGATAGCATCTTCACTATCAAGTGAATTTTACCTTTTGGACAAAAATAGCATCGTAGTTCATGGTTAGGCCACCTGCTGCATTTTTACACCATAAAAGATATTTTAAGTAAACATGGGCAAAGAGTGCAAATCTAAGGGGTGGTGTGTGGGTTAAGTCCTGTAGCAATTTTCCCTCTGCCCCTTCACTGGCAACGTCTTGCAGTTAATTTATCCCTAAGCGATAGTTGTCTGTATGGTAGCTGTGCATTACCTTATTGCAACTGTGTGGTCGAAAGCTTTATGCATTCGACTGTCTTATGGGTGCAATTTTCTTAAAACCTTGGCAGAAAAAAGTCTTAACCGTACCAGAGTGTATAACTTTAACAACTGATACCAATTAAGCCAGGTATTAAAAGGAGACACAGCAGGGCTTATGTAAGACCTTGGCAAGGAAGTTGTAGGAAAATAGAAACTGGATAGTAAAGGGAGAAAACGCATGCAACACACTCCCTTTGAAAAGGAAGACTTTAAGTTAAAATATCGTATTTAACAAAAAAATACGAAACATTTTTTTAAAGAAATTTTTATAGAACTAGAATACAAAAAAAAAAAAAACAAGTAAAAACAGGAATTATGTTCGGTCAGACCGAGCTTTGGATACCCACCACCATTGCGAAAAATGCATTATATATGAACCCATAATAGCTATATGTAAATACAGTCCGATCTCCACCATATTCAGCTAGGATCGGCATCGTTAGATCGGCAATGCATATGATAGATATTGGGTTGCCCAAAAAAGTAATTGCGGATTTTTTAAAAGAAAGTAAATGCATTTTTAATAAAACTTAGAATGAACTTTAATCAAATTTACTTTTTTTACACTTTTTTTCTAAAGCAAACTAAAAGTCACAGCTGATAACTGACAGAAGAAAGTATGCAATTACATAGTTACAAGCTGTGAAAAAATTTGTCAACGCCGACTATATGAAAAATCCGCAATTACTTTTTGGGCAACCCAATATATGCAAATATAGACCAATATGAACCATATTGAAAACGAATGACGAAGAGCCCCACACAGCTCACTGTGTCAAATTTCAGTGAAATCGAGTAAAAACCGGCTTTTATTGTCTCAAGAACTTGAATCACGAGATCGGCATATATGGCAGCTATATCCAAATATAGCCGGATCCTAACCATACTTATAGGGTAAAACGCAACTCATTGTGTCTGATTTCAGCACAACCGGTTTACCTTAAATCGGGCGATCGGTATATATGACACTTATATCCAAATCTAGACGGATCTGTGCTGTATTAAATATCGAGGAGTCTCACACAACTCGTTACATAAAATTTCGGTGAAATCGGACAATAAATGAGCCCTCTATGAGCCCAAGACCTTAAACCAAATACTAACGCTGTAATTTTTTCTGATGTTCTAGCCATGATTCGAACCCAGGCTTTCAGCCTCATATGCGGCCATACTTACCTTTGCGCTACGGTGGCCACGACGATCAAGAATAAATATGCTTTATAGAGTCGCAAATGGATATTTCTAATATGTGTTGCAAACGGAATGACAAAATTATATACCCCCATCCTTCGGTGGTGGGTATTACAAGCAACAAGTAAGAGCGTGCTAAGTTCGGCCGGGCCGAATCTTATATACCCTCCACCATTGATCGCATTTGTCGAGTTCTATGCGCGATATCTCTTTTTAGACAAACATAGAATATTGAATAAGAACTGTTATGCTATTGGAGCTATATGAAGTTATAGAGAGTTTCAGACCATATATTAATGCGGAACATTGTAGAACTCATTTTGTAATATTTCAGTTATTTCAGTTCATTCGGATTAAATTCGGATTAAAATTTTATCGAAATTTTATTTTATCTTATTGGTTTTATCGATTTTTTCCATTGAGAGATTTAAAATTTTCTTTTTAAAAAATTGTTTAAGAAAACTTTTATATCCTACACCTTCACTGTGGTATAGGGTGATACAATTTGTTTTTAGTTTCTTAATATGTGTGCGAAACTTCATCAAAATCAGTTCCCATATATCCTTCATCGAAAATGTTTTTTTGAGGCTGTAGAAGCCACTATTTTGGTCCTATCTTTACAAAATTTGGAAGGAAGTGCGTTTCTTGACGTCCCAATATGAGTGCGAAAATTCATTAAAATCGGTTCAGATTGAGATATGGCTTCCAAATATATTTTTCATCCGATGGTGTCTTATAAGTCTTCAGTATCTACAATTTTGCTCCGATCTTTACAAAGTTTTGTATGGGGTATACTATTTGACTTGCCATTTCATGTGCAAAATTTCCCAAAAATCGGATCGGATTTAGATATAGCTCACATATATATATGTTTCATCCGATATGGTCTTTTAAGGCTGTAGAAGTCAAAATTTTGATCCGATTTTTACCAAATTTTGTAGGACGTGTTTTGTTTGATCTCTTACCTGTGCAAAATATCATCAAAATCGGATCAGATTTAGATATAGTTCCCATCTATATATCTTTTATCCGATATGGTTTTTTAGTGCTGTAGAAGCCACAATTTTGGACCGATTTTACGAAATTTAGCATGAGGTGTTTTATGAGACATCCCAAATTGCATCAAAATCGGTCCAGATTTATATGTAGCTTCCACATAAATTTTATATTTATTTTAAACAAATTTTTTCTTCCACAAAATGTTTTCGTTAGATGTGGTGTCCTCGCCGAATAAATGTCGTCTCAGTAACTGAAAAAATGATTTTTTAGTCGACTTTTGGCTTCATCTGAAAAAAAAATTATAGAAAAAATTATCGGTTTAACCGGTTTTCTTAAAACATCAAAAACTTTAACTGGTTTTAAATAAAAGCTAATTTCTCAAATAGTTTGAGACCCAGTTTTTGGAAAAGTCGGTTAATTGGTCACCCTACTTGGAATCCCCAAAATCCATGCCGAATACTATTCAAAATTTCTATAAGCTAACAAAATATAAGGGTGAGCTGAAAAAGACTCGAAAAAAATCCTGTGTGGAATTCTGCGGTTCCGTAGAAGATACATTCGAGGCCTCAATGGTTGAAATTTAAAGTGCTTTCAATCATATAAAAGCGACTCCAATCATAAGGGAGCTGGAGTTTCTAGGCATCACTGAGGGCAACACCATTCGATGCATTGAATATAATGCTAGACCTTATGATACTGGACACTTCTTTCCTCCTCTCTTTGGTCATGCGAGGGCTGCGGACATGGTGTTATCCTTGGTTCAATGCCCGATGTTTCAGGTAGTGTGGATTACACATTGTAATTTGTAATTTATTTATTTACACCCGCACAACAAGAATATAAAATTCTTATAATTAAAGTGCGGGTAATATTGACTTAACGGCTTTTTGGTAGAAAGTACTGAAAACAGTTCCTGACAGAACCGATTGGGTGTACTTTACCCCTGGTAATAGAAATTTTATAGACTTTTATACGGATGGTTCCAAATTAGTCGACCGGAAGGGTTTTGGCCTTTTTAAAGTGGTCTGGATGGTTCAACGATAGGAACTAGAAGGCGTCTTACTTTCCTGTTCATATTGTATCACAATGGACGAAAACGTCTGTAAGTCTGATGGCAGACTGTCACTTAGACCTAATCCAAACCTTACCTTCTGCATCACAGCCGCACTTATGACGACACCAAGGGGGATTTCTCTCTGGGCATGCGGCGTCTGGCTAGAGACCCTGTCATCTGCCTTTGCTGATAGACTGCAGTTTGTAAGTTACATACAGGACGTCGAGGAAGAGGAGACTACAGAATATGCACTGTGTATGTTTTTCGCTCAAGAAACCAGGTTTTCGTTTCTTGTGGGTTCAAATTGGGGGATATGAGCCCGACCCGATGAAATATTAAGCAATAAATGGTTTTGTACTTATTTACACTTCTTGATCAACTGCATCAAAGTAACTGCATAATGTAGAGCATCCGTTTTTAATTCATTTAGTTCGTAACCAGACAACTGCATGAGACCCAAAATTTGGCACTAAATAGACACTTTGGCCAAAGCAATTGTCTATATCGTATGTCACATAAAAACAAAGTTAGTTAGAAACACACGCACATATACAATAGAGTGAGAGATGCCCGAACGTTTTAGCACTCATTCAGTGGATGTGATTTTTAATTTGGTTGACGGACATCGTGTGTTGCTTGCAAATGAACACCGCTCAGATGAGTACCATATGAAGCCAAAGCAAACAGAGGAATGAGATAGCAAATCTTGTTGAGCGGCATAGATATACTGCGTTGTTTTTTGCATTTGCTTTTTTGTTTTTGGATGAGAATTGATTTTATCAGTGACATACGAGCCAACTGTTTCCGTCTGTTCATAAATGACAGACTAACTTCCATTTTTATACCCACCACCATAGGAAGGATGTATACTAAACTAGTCATTCCGTTTGAAACACCTCGAAATATTCGTCTGGGTTCCCATAAAGTGTATATATTTTTAATCGCCTTGACGTTCTGAGTCGATTTAGCCATGTCCGTCCGTTTGTCGAAATCACGATAGCAGTCGAACGCCGCTTGAAATTTTCCACAGATGCTTAATATTAATGCAGGCCGTTGCAAAAGGATAATATCGGTTCAGATTTAGATATGCTCCCATATAAACCGTTTTCCCGAATAAACTTCTCGAGCCCCGCAATTTTTGTCCGATTTGGCTGACATTTTGCATGTGGTGTTCCGTTATGACTTCCAACAACTGTGCCAAGTGCAATCCGAATCGGTCTGTAATTTGATATAGCTCCCATATAAACCGATCTCCCGGTTTGACTTCTTGAGTTCGTACATTTTTTTCCCGATTTGGCAGAAATGCTTGCGTTGTTCTACGAGCCCCACAAACTGTGCCAAATACGGTTCTTTAAACTGATATAGCTCCCATGTAAACCGGTCTCTCGGTCCTCCATGTTCGGTTCGTAGAAGCTTTAATTTTTGCTGGTTTGACAGAAGTTTGGTATGTAGCATAAAATTATGCCCCTCAACTAAATTTATTTTGTATAAATTTTAGCAGAATCCAAGGTGGTGGGTTCCCAAGATTCGGCCCAGCCGAACTTTTACTTATTATACTTATTATAAACACCGCCGAAGGATGGAGGTATATTCATTTTGTCATTCCGTTTGCAACACATCGAAATATCCCTTTCCTATCCTATAAAGTATATACAATATATTATTGATCAGTGTACAAATCTAAATCGATCTAGCCATGTCCGTCCGTCTGTCTGTTGAAATCACGCTACAGTCTTTAAAAATAGAGATATTGAGCTGAAATTTTGCACAGATTCTTTTCTAGTCCATAAGCAGGTTAAGTTCGAAGTTGGGCTAAATCGGACTATATCTTAATATAGCCCCCATATAGACCGATCTGCTGATTTAGGGTCTTAGGCCCATAAAAGCCACATTTATTATCTGATTTTGCTGAAATTTGGGACAGTGAGTTGTGTTAGCCCGTTCGACATCCTTTATTTATTTGGCCTAGATCGGTCCAAATTTTGATATAGCTGCCATATAGACCGATCTCTCGATTTAAGGTTTTGGGCCCATAAAAGGCGCATTTATTGTGCGATGTCGCCGAAATTCGGGACATTGAGTCGGGCTAAGCCCCTCGACAAACTTCTGCAATATGGCACAGATCGGTACAGATTTGGATATAGCTGCCATATAGACCGATCTCTTGATTTAAGATTTTGGGCCCATAAAAGCGCATTTATTATCCGATTTCGCCGAAATTTGGGACAGTGAGTTGTGCGTGGACCTTTGACATCCATCTTCAATTTGGCCTAGATCGGTCCAGATTTGAATATAGCTGCCATATAGACCGATTTCTCGATATAGGGTTTTGGACCCACAAAAGGCGCATTTATTGTCCGATTTCGCCGAAATTTGGGACAACTGCAACTTGTTTCAAATCGGTCCAGATTTGGATATAGCTGCCATATAGACCGATATCTTGATTAAAGTCTTGGCCCAATAAAAGGCGCATTTATAATTCGATTTCACCGAAATATGACACAGTGACGTATGTTAGGCTTTTCGATATCCATGTTGTATATGGTTCAGATCGGTTCATTTTTACAAATAGCTACTAAAAAGATGAACATTTTGTTTTATACAATTGAACAATGACAAGTACTTATTAGTATTTGGTCCAAATCGGAACATATTTTGATATATCTGAAATGGGACATAAGGTATGAATTTTTCACCGGATTTTGACGAAAGGTGGTTTACATATATACCCGAGGTGGTAGGTATCCAAAATTCGGCCCGGCCAAACTTAAAGCCTTTTTACTTGTTTTTCTTCACCCAAGAAATCATACAGCACGCAAATTAATTTCATCTCTCATAACTTTGAGAGGTACCTGAGTGTGTGTGTCAGTTGCGCTCAGTGTCAGCCATCATTCGTATTGCCTAACTTGCAAAATATGATTGGCAATCATTTTATGCTCATCGGCAAAAACACTTACAATAGCTCAATGAATTTAAAGAGTATTTTATGTTTTCGTTGTTGAGAGCCGTAAGTGTCAACAACGATTGCTGGTATAAGGTGCGAGTGCTTTATGTCTATCGTGTGCACTCGTTATTAATGTAACTTGCTGCTGTTCTCTGTTCGTTACATCTCAAAATATTGATCTATTAACATTCCAAATCGATCTGGCATTGTTCCTACGTCTGTCGAAATCACGGGCCTCTACCGTGATTTGAAAAGTTTGCACACAAATTTCGCACAAACTTTGTATATTATTGAAGATTGTATGATTGTCAGATTGGTATGTACGTAACAGTGACTTGCGCAGAGACCTGATAATTAAGACTGTTAAAGAGTAGATATGATGTTGAAGTCTTAAAAATGTTGAAGTCTTAAAACTGTTAAAACTCTCAACTCTTCGAGGAAGACTTCATCGTACAAGCCATTTATAAACATAAACAAATTTAACTTAATCATTTTTAATATTAAGCTAATTTAACAATCGATAATTGTCCTACACAAACTACTAGTAAGTCACTTTATTAATTAGAGACTAATCGTAGTGTCAGTTAAGCATACTCTGTTTTAATTGCTTAAATAAAGAGAACAAAAATTGATGATTGTAAACGAACGATTTTGGTTCAGATGTAAACATAGCCTCCATAAAACCGATCCATCAATTTGAATTCTTGATCAACTAGATAACGTAATTCGTATCTGATTTTGCTAAAGTTTTGCAAAATGGCTTTTTCTATGACTTTCAACTATCAAGTATGGCCTGTAACGGGCCATAACCTAATATACTTCCCCTGTTAACCAATCTATCGATTTCGTTTTTAGAACTTCTAGTGGGCGCAGTTCTGAACCGAGTGACTGACATTTTGTGCAATGAATTCTTCCATGGCCTTCAACATCCATGCTTAGTATTGTCTGATTTGGTCCATAATCAGGTGTAGCACCAATATAAAGCCATTTCTCAATTTTAATTTTTGTGTCCTATAAGGCGCAATTCTATTCCTATTTGCCAATAATTTGCTCAAGGACTTCTTCAAAAGGGTGATTTTTTAGCTATTATTATTGTCTCACTGTCAAACATCTTCAGTTTGGTCTATGATTTAACCATCGTCTTACACACGAACAACGCTTGCATATTATTAAATTTTATTCAAAATGCGTGCTTTGTTAAGAAAGTTCATCACGCGCTTCTTCCATTGAGCGAAGAAACTCTTTTCTGGCTTAATGGGTACGTAATTAAGCAGAATTGTCCATTTTGAAGTGAAGATCAGCCAGAAGCATTGCTGGACCTGCCAATGCATCCGAAAAAGTCACAATTTGGTGCGGTTTATGGGCTCGTGGCATCATTGAACCGTACTTCTTCAAAGATGATGCAAATCATAACTGAGAATGGTGGCATGTGGCACCGTATTGTTGAAACCACATGTCATGCATGTCAAGCTCTTGTATTTTGGGCAAAAAAGTTGGATATCATCTCAAATATCCAACGGTTTTTGCTCAAAATACAAGAGCTCGACTTGCATGACATGTGGTTTCAACAAGACGGTGCCACATGCCACACAGCACGCGTAAAAGGACTTATTGAGAGACGAGTTCGGTATACATTTTATTTCACGTTCGGGACCGGTCATGCGATTTAACGCCTTTAGACTTTTTTTTGTGGGGTATGTTAAAGCTCATGTCCATACAGACAAGCCCGCTTCAATTGACGCATTGGAAGACAACATTAAAGCATTTATTCGTGAGATACCGAGATATGAAATAATCTTTTAACATTAAATTATATGGGCCGTACTATCGATTTAATTTGTAACGACTTCGACCTTTAATGACCATATCAGTTGAAAGATATATGTGGAAGCTATATTTAAATCTGCTCCGATTTTTTTCAAAGCAATAGCGTTTGTCCATCGACCAAAAAAGAGACTTGTTCACAATTTCATGACAATCGGACAACAAATACAACCTGTACCTTGATTACAAACATAAACTTGTTAAATCGAATCAGAAAGTGATTCTAAGTCGATTGGTGTACTTATCGCAGGGTCTACCTCGTCTACTTCTTAGTCTTGCAAACAAATGCACAAAGTTGTAATACCTTGTACCACAGTGGTGGTGTAGGGTATAAAAAGCGGATTTATTGGCCGATTGCGCTGAAACTGCTTCTAAATCAAATATGATCTGATCTGACCAGCCATTATTTGGATATAATTATGGATATGGCAGAGATTCATAACAAAATATAATGAATAATATTCAGTTTAGTTTCTGCACATAAACAGAAACCGTGTAATACTCATACGGAAGATGGGTGGGGCTCTTAAAGCAATCGCCATCATGAAAGGTGCAAAAAAAACTATAGCAATCATAGTCCAGCTGGTACAATAACACAATTATATGTCAAGCTTTGTAAACAAATAATAAGGCTTAGTTTTTCTGTATATTTGTTAACCCGAAAACCAGTGAATTTAAATTCAATTCAGCTATCACTTAGAACATGAATAATTTCTTTTAAATCAAATTCAAGTTTCTTGCGAAACCAGTAACGATAGATTATAATACCGTTATGAACATTAATAACGTTTATCCCAAAAATTACCACGAAAATTGTAATAAAAGACTACTCCTAGAAAGTATACCGATCAAAGCATACAAAAGCAATTATATGCCATCCGTTAAGAAGGGTAAACAAAAACAATAGCTATCATACGCCCAGTGGTACAAACAACTTAGAGAAAACTTTAGCAATCATACGCCACCCAGCGCATAAAAAGCAATTTGTCCTAGTTTTCAATTTTTTACCACAAAACCAATGAATTTTAAATTCAGTATACCTTCTACTTAGCTCATGAATAATTGCATTTGAATCAAATTCATATTTCTTTCAAAAATCCAATCTTAATTACCATAGATTATTTGCCCTTAATAAACATTCATTATGTCTATGCACCATAATACTGCACACACTTCAATAAAATGTCTATGGGGCCGTTGTACAAAAAATCCTATCAACTATTTTTTTCCTGGTCTGCCCATCAACCTTTCATTAACTTTTCTGGCTCACAAGCTCACCTTTTGAAAATCAGCTTTAGGCGCAAAAAAAGCACCGACGAACGAAAACAAAAGCATCAACATGGCACAAGAAATCTGGCTCTGATAACCTATAACAAGCATTCACGGTGAAGTCTCGATTTGTGTTGTGCAGTTCCCTAGCCACTGCCATCGCCACCACCACCACCGCCATCACCATTGATGTCCTTCAAATCTGCTTCGTTTTCAATTCTTATTGTTTTCGCTGGAACAATCTCTTTTGCCTCCTCCAAAACTTGCATACAATCAGCAAACATCGACAACATTATGAAAACAAAAGCATGTTTTCGTTCTCCACCACACGGCGATCGCTCTCATTGGACAACGTTAACATTAACAACAGCGATTTAGAACACCCACAGTGGGGGTTCGTTTAATTGGATTTTAAAATACTCCCAACCCTTTTTGGCATCATGATCCCCGGTCGCTGCAAGAGGAACACGGACCATGGACCATGAAACATTGTCGTTGCAGCGTTAATGCTAATGATTTCATTGCTTCAAGGCAACAACCACAATGGTGCTCCTGTGTGGTGCTGCCGATGATTATGATGATGTTGTTGCTCGATGGTGGCTAGGTGGGTTTGGTTGGCTGAAAATGACGCCTTGCCTGGGCTTATCCAGTCAGCGACTGTGATGTTTGTGCTGCTGATGATGCATCGATTTATAAACATGTTAGTTAGCCGAAAACATGTTCACATTGCCCAATTTTAGTCAAGCGGCAAAGCCATTTGCGATTTTTGCCTGCTGTATATGATTCTGAAAATTCATTTATTGAGTCTCAGTCCTTGACTTCGCTGTACCTTGTTTTCACAAAGCAGCAAAACAACAGCAAAAGCGAAACACCCTTGTTTCGTTGCTTGTATGCCTAAAGCATTCATGTGGTAGCAAGAATTACCGTTATTTTAGAATTCACATTTGGTTGGTTTTAAAACATTTTTTTCATGACCATGCTTACACATCGTAGTCCTCCTTTACCGCTTTGGACGAGACTTATTTGACAGTTTTGCATAACAGGTGAACATGAGGGCAGAGCAATAGAATCAATTCTTGGTAGATGCTGAAGATGGAAACGAAAACCTGAATATTGCCAATGGAGGCTAATAAAATATTTTAAATGTGGCTTAGTAATCATGCAAACGAAATAAGAACATGGTCAAGACAGATCACAAAATCAAATGTTTTGTAAAGAAATGAGTTAACACACATAGTTATGTGAAAAAAAAAAAAAATAGCGACAGCGGCTAGACAGACAAACAAAGGATTCGTTAGCGCGTAAAATGGGAGCTGTATCGTTGGTTTGTACCAATTTTGTAATGGATGTAGATTGCACAAACAATTTGTTTTTTGTTTTCTTTGTTTGCCACTTTACGAGGGATGCCTTTTATATATCGGGATAAGAGAATATAAAAACAAAAATTAATCATCGAAAATCACTTTATTGTTTTTCAAAAGTTTCCCCATTAAGATCTATACACTTTTGCATGCGTTTGATTCAATTGTCGAAGCTTTCATGCCACTCTGATTGAGTTATCTCCAAAACATGCATTCTTAACGCATCAACCGCTTCTTCAGGTGTCGAAAATCGTTGACCTCTCATTTTATTTTTTACGTAGGGCGAAAAAATAAGTCGTTCGGGGCCAAGTCAGGATTATACGGCAGATGACCCATCAATTCGATGTTTTGAGTGCTCAAAAGTGCCGTTTTTTTTTCATAATTTTAGAGCATTTCTTTCGACCAATCGACACGAGCCTTTTTTTTTTGATAGATTGACAAATTATGTGGGATCTAACGCGAACAAATTTTTTTGACGGTCAAATGTTCATGCAATATTGAATGTATGCTGGTCCTACTAACGCTTAAGGTTGTCTGAATGTCGCGATAGGTCACATGACGATCTTGCAATATCAATTGGCGCACAGCACCAATGGTTTTTGCAACAACAACTGATTTTGGACGACCCTCACGAAATTCGTCTTGGAGCGAACTACGACCTCGGTTGAATTCACCTTTACGATAGAGCTGTCAGTTGACAGATTGCAACACAAGGGATGTCCAATACAGAAATATAAAAGGCAACCCTCGTATTCGTTAAAGTTACTCCCTAATATTATCGTTTTATTTTACTGCTAGAGGAAGAACAACGACTTTGTAGGACAATAAAAATTCATTTTATTTTCAATGAAATTTCTGTTACATTTATTTGAGCCTAGATTATTTTTATACAATTATTTTTCTTCTTTCTCACATACTTTTGAATCGAAAAAAATAGAATGTATTTTCTTTCTAGTTACTATACTTTATTTGCTTACTTGTGAACATTTAGCAAATAAATGGTTTTAACTTTCGAGCATTTTGGTCCTTTTTTTTGTCCACAAAAGTAAGAAAAGTTTACCAAGAAAATGGCGAACACCACAGAAACATCACACAAATAGACAAAGATATATATTGTGGTTGTATTGGATATGAAATGACTTTTACTCCTTACGTATGGCCGAAGCAGATAAATCTTTTTCGAAAACATCAATTAAGAAATGTCCTAAACACAGGCAACGACTCGAATGAACAACCAAGCCAACAAACAAATAAACGAGTAAACATTTGAGAAATCAAACTCACCAATACAAACGTACAACAAGACATTCACAAACACTCTTAAAGATGTAATGACGTCTGTTAAGGACCAAGTAAAAACAAATAGAAATACCCAATATATTGTTTGACATCCTTTCATACATGCTAACATATATATTTTAGCCATTTTATAGCTTCATTAGTTTTTCCTCCTTCAGAATTATGTAGCCCTTACGCAAACCCACAAGCTCGAAAAGACTAGCACAAGTTTTTGGGGTACTTAAACAATTTCTGTTGACTTATACAAACAGGCAATGGTTGCAAAGCTTTGTTTGGCCTAGGCCACAACTTTGGTATATGGAGGAGTTCATACAAAATCGGAAAGATGAGATTAGTTCAATACATTTAAAGTTATGATCAGAATTATTTATGTGTTTTAGCATTAACATAAATCATACGCACTAGTGAACCAGTTTGCCAATTTTTATACCCTACACCACTACTGTGGTACAGGGTATTAAAACTTAGTTTTTGTAGCACCCAAAAAAAAAAGAGAGATAGACCCATTGATTAGTATACCAATCGACTCAGCAACACTTTCTAATTCGTTTAAGCTATGTCTGTCTGTCCATGTTAATTTGTGTACAAATTACAGGTCGCAGTTTTCATCCGATCGTCTTAAAATTTTGGACAGGCATGTTTTTCGGCCTTGAGACAAAGCTTATTGAAATTGGAAGAAATCGATTCTGATTAGGATATAGCTCCCATATATATGTTCATCCGATTCGCAGTAATATTGCCATAAAATGGTCATTTGTTAACCCATTCGCTTGAAGTTTTGCAGGAAGGTTCACATTTCGATAAAGCTGCTATATGTGTATATCGCCCGATTTTCACTTCAAAAGCCACTGCAAGCTCAATTTATTGACCACTATTGCCAAAATTTTGTACAACGCTTTCCCCGACAGCTAACACAATATCTAAGAAGATTGCTCTAAATCGGTTCAGCTTTAGATAAAGCTCCCATATATATGTTCGTCCGATTTTGAGAAATATTGCAATAAAGTACTCATTTGATAACCGATTCTCTTGAAATTTAGCAGAAGGGATTTTCTTATGGTTCTCGACATTACTGGTGAATTTCACAGAAATCGGTTCAGATTTAAATATAGCTGTCATATATGCATATCGCCCGATTTTCACCCCAGGAGCCACTGCAAGCGCATTTATTGAACTATCTTGCCAAAATTTTGCACAACGCTTTCCTCGATGACTACCACAATATGAGAGAAATTGACTCAAAATCGGTTCAGATTTAGATATAGCTCTCATATATATGTTCGTCGGATTTGAGAAATTTGCAATAATGTTGTCATTTATCAACCGTAGTTTTTACAGTTTGAACATATTTGCTTTGATAGGGATTGTTAATAACCTACATGAAAGCATCCGCCAAAGTCCATCAAAACTGGTTCAGAATTGGATACAGTTCCCACATTCTGGTCATAGGGTAGGTGTAGGGTACTATACAGTCGGCACCGCCTGACTTTTGCACTTTCTTACTGCAGGTGAGGAAAGCAAAACAGACGAGGTGAGATGCGAACTCTCACCACATTTCGTGGGCAGTATCAACACTAATAAGCGGGGCCAAGCCCTGGCAGAGTTTTTGAATACTAACGACCTTATATTGGTAACACCGCTAACTTTGTTAATAGGATTAGGGAGGAGGTATTAAATGTGACAATATGTTCGGATAATCTAATCGATTAGGTTCAGGATTGGATGTCTCCATGAAACACTCTTTCTCTGATCATCGCTAAATTAGGTTAAGACTAGCATGGCCAGCGTCGAATCCGATAAGCTTCCGGAATAAGTTGAAAACCAACTGGACAAAATTCGGAAGCCTAATCAAAAGAAGACTAAGACTAGAAGAAGATAATTTAGATTGTTCAAGCATAGAGGACATTGACGAAAATGTCAACAGGATTACGACTGCACGGGTGGGGTCCTCGAAAACAGTTGTCCTCTTCGGGAAAGGAAATCAGCCCAAGAAAAACCCTGGATGACCGGGGAGATTCGCAGTTTTGTGAAAGAGGTTTGCAGACTTTTTAACAGAGCGCGCCGTAAAAAAGCTGAAGTTTATTATATTGTAATGAGTATTACACACGGATCTAGGAATACAATAAGATTACCAGAGCGATAAAACGTGCCTCCTGGAAGCTTTTCTGCGAACAGCTCGATAGCGTTAATGAAACTTTAGAAGACGACATGGGAGTGAGAGCAGAGACAACGGAGGACATGTTGAGGCTTTTGATGAAAACCCAGGACACGAAGAGACTCACGTAGACACCGAAATCTTGGAATAATGACACTGATCGAAGGTTTATAATTATTGAATTTCTGGTGAAGGAATCCTTGAGGAGCTTAAAACCATTTAAGTTACCCGTACCTGATGGAATATTTCCGGGGTTACTACAGAAGGAGGGCGACTATCTGGCGTGCCTAGGTCTTGCATATTGCATATGTTTATACCCAAGCCCGGCAAGTAAAGTTATGCGACACCAAGGGCATACAGACCCATAAGCCTTACGTCCTTTCTACTCAAAACCATGGAACGTATTGTGGAGACCATGATAAAGAGTGGGGCATCCAGCGAACTGCTCAAATACAAACAACATGCCTATGTCAAGGGAAGGTCGGTGGAGACTGCCCTGCACGAGGTTGTGCATAAAATAGAATAATCCTTCGATGCCAAAACATACACCCTGGCGGTATGCATTGACATGGAGGGGGCTTTTAACAATATGCGGACCGAAACGCTGATCCAATCCTTAGACCAGTACCGGGTGGACCCGGTCTGGATAAATCATATGCTAAGGAACAGTTGGATAATATTTGTGTCCCCTGGCATAAATATAAGGGACATAGTGGACCAAGGCACGCCACAGGGGGGAATTTCATCGCTACTCCTATGGGTGACCACCATAAATGACCTTTTACGGATGCTGACTGAGGAGGGATTTGAACCCGTCTGCTACGCAGACGATGTTATAATACTTCTAAGGAGTAAGGATCCGAACGAGCTATACAGCAGGGCCGAAATGGTCTTGCATATGGCATATGACTGGGCTACACCCAGTGGTCTCAACATTAACAACAGAGAAGACTGAAATATATCTGTTCACGAGGAAGACGAAGGTGGACCATTTAAACGCACCAAGTTTCCTCAATAAGACAATTTCGATATCTCACAAGGTCAAATACTTAGGAGTGATCTTGGACAGAAAACTGAATTGGAAGTGTCACATTCAGGAGCGTACTGAGAAGGCTCACAGATGTTGGGCACTATGTAGACGGGCCGTTTGCTCGAAATGGGGGTGAGGAGCGTGATTAGACCAATACTTACCTACGCCTTAGTAGTTTGGTGGACTGCTATGGAGAAAAAGTGCAACATAAAGACCATACAAGAGGCTGAGAGAACTTGTTGTTTAGGCATAGGCGGAGCAATGAGGAACACACCCACTAGGGCACTGAAGACTATTCTAGATATCCGACCCATTGACATACAAATTAAGTGTGAGGCTGCCACTGCGTCTATGAGACTTAAGGCGTTGGGAGAATGGATTGAGGATGGGAGTAGCTCATACAATCGCGATATAATCGAGGCGACGATAGGAAACTTGGAAGGAAGGGAAGAGGTCCGAACGGATACCTGAGATGAATCTTGAAGTCAAGTGCGAGGCACTGCTGCAATGTCTTCTGCCATCTGGAAGACATGTTTCACTTATGGATCTAGAAGCTAGATGATAGAGTGGGTCTCATTGAGAACCCAGGAACTGAGTTCTGTTTTAGACTGCCTGACTATAATACGGTCTTGCAGGCGGAGATCCGGGCGATCACGGTATGCGTGAGGTGATGCGGTGCTAACGTGAGGACATCAAGTATGAACATCTTTACCGACATTAAAATTGCGATAAGGGCAATAACAACCAGGACGGTAAGGTCACGAACAGTCTTGCAGTGCAAGAAAGAGATTAACGCCTTCTCTGAGGATGGCAAAATCCGCATCGTTTGGGTGCCGGGCTATAACGAAGTAAGGGGAAGTAAAAGGGCAGACGATTTGGCGGTGAAGGCCAGAGGACTGCCGTGAATAAACTTGCTTAACCCGAAGCTTTTCGGGTCGACGCAGTCCGAGTTAAGGGAGTGGGCGACGAATGCGCATGCAATATTGTGGAACAGCGAAACGATCGGTAGGACGGCGAAAATCCTATAAGATCCCATAAGTAAGAAGGAGGTCATTATAGCTATTGGTATCATAACGGAACACATAGGACTACGAGCTCACTTATATAAAATCGGTGTAGCAAGTGATATCATGTGTAGGGCATGCGGGGAAGATGATGAGACGTTGGAGCATTTCCTTTGTCATTTCGCGGCTTTCGCGTTCAAGAGATACCGGCACTTAGGTGGAGACACAATACCAGACATGAACCATGAACATGGGAGTGGTATTGAAAACAATTAAGGATTTTGTAAGTAGCACGGAATTCCTAGCTTAAAATTTTCTTTTTAAAGGTTACTTTATAATTTTTAAAACAAGCCGATTACTGGCTTAGGTGTATGTCCATAGTGGCATGGGACCGATTAATATCTGCACCCTCTTTTCAACCTAACCTTACGTAACCTACTTGTTTATTTTAGGTAGTTGTGTAACCATGAAATATTTAAAGTGATATATTTTCATTTCAATACTAAATATTTTTGGAAAAACGTTTAAACAAAGTAAAATATTTTCTAATGGAACATCCCATATATCTCTGTTTGTGTAATTGTTCGTTTACTCAATAGACAAATCTAAAAGCAAATAATAATATATTGTAAAATGTTGTGTAAGTTTTAAGGTTTCTGGCTTGTTTCTTTTCTGTTGTTATGCTAGCATTGTTGCCAAGTCAACAAAATTGTTCAAAAGTGTTGGAGCAGAACATTT
Source organism: Stomoxys calcitrans (assembly GCF_963082655.1). Lineage (NCBI taxonomy): Eukaryota > Metazoa > Arthropoda > Insecta > Diptera > Muscidae > Stomoxys > Stomoxys calcitrans. The sequence continues at coordinate 19,469,197 of NC_081552.1, forward strand.
CCCATTTCATTCGTTTTGTTTTGTTGCTTTTTTTGTGTTATTGCTCCGTGCTATCTGACTTTGTTTCCCCCATCTACGCTACCCTCTTCAAAATTGTGCAAATTTGAAATAGTTATGTTGACAAGCCTCTTTAACAAATGACACCAAGGGACCAGCAACAATTTTAAACTTAGTACTTTAGTACATTGCCCCAACTGAGGCAGGAAGACTCTAAATGAAAATTGAAATTGGCAAGAGCAGAAGAATAATAGGAAATCTAGTGGGTGAGTGAACAAATAAAAATGTTAGCTTAACAATGAGGGGATGTGGATGTGGATGTAGGAAATCAAGCATTAGAAATCTAGATTTTTGTATGGTAAGATGAGAGGAGAGGAGAAAAAAAAATATACTATTTAAGACATAAATATTGACAATCTATGGCTGTGGATGAAGTGAAAACTTTGTGTTAATAAAGGGAAAACACGCTTCCAAGGGTATTCTATACAAAAAATTATTGTATTGTAGTGCCTGTAGTTAATTTTAATATAATAGTTGTCTACAAAAACTGCTCCGCTGTGCATTTGCTTAATCTCTTTTATAATCTCTTTTAATTGATACCTTTAATGCCATGGTTGATAATTAAATCTTGTTTGGGAATCAATGTGTAGTCGAGGATCCCCCGAATTAGAAAAACCAAGATTCGAAGTTTGAATATGTTTGAAAAGTCAACTATATTGCGATGTTTTTCTAAAAAAACATAAAAATTGTAACATCGTCGAAAACTTATTCTTTTCCGAAATGAAAAATTTTGATTTCTACTGTAGCGAAATTTGTAAAATTAGTTTAATGTCTAAAACAAATAGGATTAAAATTTCAAAGTCATATGACTCAGAGATTTTCAGAAAAATTCGTACAAAAATTATACGAAATAATGTTAAATTAATAAATCCATGTTCATAAACCTACTAAAAACAGGTTATATGGCCTTGGACTATATTTTTCCGAGAATTTTGTACCATTTCGAATATAGCATAATATTTTATTATAGCCTGAAATTTCATTTTTGAATTAAACGACACTTTTGAGGTCGAATTCTCCACAGTGCGCCGTTCTGACCCGACTATAAAAAGGAGGCCCGTTAACATTGAGCTTAGGCATGGATCGGACGGCACTCATTGATATGTGAAAAGTTTCCCACTGTTCTTTAATGGAATGTTAATGAGCAAATTTGTATTTTTCCCCTTTTGCAGTTGTCACGACATCCGTGACGAGTATAGTTCAGTTCGGACCATATTCGAATAAAACTGCCGTATAAACTTATCTTCCGATATAAGTTCTGGGCCCAAATGCGCTGAAATTAGGGCCTTCATTAGGGCCTTCGATGTCCGTGCCGAGTAAATTTTAGAATGGATCACATTTATATATAGACCTATCTCCGGATTGTACGTGCTTTACCAATAAAGTTGGTACATTGAGTAGCTTAGAATCCTACACTTCCTAATACGGTGAAAATCGAATATAGACGAATGATTGACGGTGATGGCCAATTTATTACCCGATTTCGCTGAAATTTGGATAAGCGAATAGTGGAACGCGTTCCCGGACATCCGTGCTGAGTTAGGTCCAGATCGAATCATGTTGCTATGGGTTCATGATTTTGACAAAATTTAGTTAATATGTAAATCCGAGGTACTGCGTATCCCATGTTTGGCCCTGCCGAACTTAGCTTATTGAACTTGAGTGAATTCATAAAAAATTACAACTTAAAGTAACGCAACGGGTTTCCCTCTCCCAAAGCGAATACTCTGTACTTGACACGTTTCTTTGCGAACCTTTTTCAATATTACAAAAAAAAACCAAAAACAAATCAGCAAGCTATCCTTCAAAAGAATAATCATCCTTTTTTTAATTGTAATTTTCAGTTTTCATTTCGTCGTCCAAGTTTTTGCCCCCTCCCTTTCTCCTCCACCATCTCCCCTGTATCGTCCTTTGACAAATGCATAAAGAAATCCAAAGTAAACGAAAAGAAACAAAACAAAAATTTGTATTTTTTCGTTTTTTTAATTTTCTGTCCCTGTTTTTCTCTCATTTTGCCTGGTTATATCTCATCATAAAAATGTCATCAACATGGTATTATTGTTGTTTTTGACCTTTTCCCCCTTTTTATTTGCTGTTATCGTTGCATAAAAGTGTGTACCAAAAATTTTAACATGTATATTGTCCTTTCAACTCCATCAGCAAAACCGTAGGTCCTTTTGGGTACATTTTTTTTCTCTTGTTCATGCTGGTTTACGGAGGTGGGGTGGGGTAAACTCAAATATTGCCTCAAACGTTTTGACCAAAATCTCGGTGATGTTGTGAACAAACGTAAATCTGAAAACCTTACACACCAACAAAAAAAAAAATATAACAGCCAGTATGTATGACAGTGTAGTACAACTGCAAACGCTATAAAAGAAGTGAAATTGTTAAAAACGTACAACAGCAACAACAATTGCGAACAACAAGTATATGATGATGTTACTGGCATGAATCGAAAATCTTCAGCAAAAACTCGCCGGTAAAATGAGTATGGAAATGTAATTTCCCAACGTTGTTCCGCACCACAACTTTGTGCTGTACTATGAGGCAAGGCAAGGCAAGGCTTGGCCATATCCAGAAAAAAAAACAACACAGCGACAAAAATATTTTTGCATATTTTTCAGCCTTTGGCTTCAAAATGACAACAACAAGCGGCCAGCAGACTAAGAGTTCACCCACCAAAACCAGTTGTATAGCACCCTTTCGTTTGTACCAAAAGAGCCTCCATTAATGTTTTGCCCATGCCATCATCTACAACAGCAGCAGCATCAACTTGAGTAACCATTAGTCGCCATGTATTCGAACCAACCCTATGGCAATTTCATTACCAACTCTTATTGTGAGGTTGAGCAAAGTAAAAAAAAATCACCAAATAAAATGCGACGACAACTTTGGCCAGTTTAAGTTGAAACAAGTTGGTAAATTTTTCTGTTGCCTGCTTCAAGGCGTATTGAATTGGTGTTTTTCTTATTTCTCTGGTTTGGCTGTGAAATTGGGTCTCCTCTAAAATTTTTTTCGTTATATATTCCAGCTTTGGCCATCATCAACAGCAACTTTGAAATGCTGTCTCCCGGTTTTTTTTTTGCGCTTCACAGCCAACAAAAATCGTTTTTGAATTGCAAGTAAATTGTTTATGAAATTGCAACAGTTTTTTTTCGCAAGAGCTTTTAGGGTTTGAGGTGTTTGTGGCAGACGCATGCATTTCCATTAAAATTGAGATTTTTGTTGAAGCAAAACTTCTAAAGAGCGCAACGAAAAATCTTGTTAAAGTTGTCAGTTTGTTGCATACAGTTTGTTTAAAGAATGGAAAATATGATTTTGGCAAGAAAGCTATAAAAAATAATAAAAAATCAACAAGGGGCGTATGATTGATAACTCAGTGGGAAAGGAAAAAGTTAAGAAAAAACTACTTTTGTTGGAAAAACTGATAAATTGAAACCTTTTCTATTATCGAAGAGAGAAAAACAGACAAGATTGCCAGTAATTCAACACCAGACGTATGATTAATATGTGTAGGCAATTATTTTAATGTGTATAATTGTATTTTACCGGTTACATAAAAACACACTTTTTTCTACGCCTCTACCAGAAACTAACTCTTTGATTCTAAAAGTTGCAATTTCTCTTTAAAAGTTGATTTCCAACTTTTGCTAATTTCCAAAGGCCTTCTATAAGGCTTAAAATTATTACAAAACCTACTTGTGGGCTAAAGCCTTAAAGATCTAGGGGTCATGCAATTCAAGAGTTGATTTAAGCTAGCAATTTAAATTGCAAAAGTGGTCGAAAAGCACAAAAAATAAAAACTGTTGCATAAGTTTAGGGGTTTATTTTCAGTTTGCGTCGAACAATCCAATGCAATTACTCATTTAAAATGTGGAAATCTGACAAAGTAGCAGATAACAGAGAGAGGGATGGAGAGCCAGAGCTATAAGCTCTTGAAAATCACAACAATGGTGTATAATACAAACACACAAAACTCAGCAATAACAAAACAATCATTTGCACGTTTAAACAATACAATGAGGACGATGACTATGGCAAACAGAAAAACAATTTCAAGTGCTAAAGCACTTAAAAGTGAGAGAAAATTTGTGTTTTTCGCTTGCCGATATTCATGGTGTTGTTGTTGACTATTGTTGTTTTGGTAGTCCTCTTTATATTGTTGCAGTTGTTATTGTCATTAATGTAAATAAAGCCTATGGCAACAGTTTGATGACGGAAAAGCCGGAGATTTATTTACTTCCAAAAGGGCTCTTGAATCAACTTTTTCTTTTTTTGAGTTTGCTGTTTGTTACCAGCACCATGGCATGCTATAGTAGCATTCCAAATTAATGCCACCTAATGAAATTGTGATTGTCATTTAACAATGGCCAAATAAAAAAAAAATCTTCCAAGGTTTTTTTTTTTTGTTTGGCATGGCACAGCAATATGGACTCTAAATAAAAGGGTATAGTCTGTAAGGGATAAGAAACGAGACTTTTAAATATTAAGTCCTATATCTTAAGCAAATTTGATATTGACATATTCGGTCAAGTGAGGGCATAATACATCTTAAGCCTCACAAGGTTAGATTAGGTTAAAGTGGCAGTCTGTCATTAGACTCACTTAGACGTTTACGTCCATGGTGATAGCACAGGGACAGAAAGGAAGGAGGAGAGAGATGCCTTCTAGTTCCTACCGTTGAATCATCCACATCGCTTTAAAAAGCCCAACAACTTGCGAATGTTCACATCCGCTAATTCAGACAAGTTCTCAAAGAAATGAGAACCTAAAGGGGAACTTCTTCTGATTGCCAGTGCGGGACACACACGCAGCCGATTTTCTATAGGCCCATCTTCCTCGACGTTGTCACAGCTTCTGCAAAAGTCGTCTACATGTTTTTCGATCAGACAGAGACCTGTCATGACAATGACTGAGACGTCTATTCTGGCCAGTGACAGCAAGGCGGTAGACCTCTTCAAGCCTAAATTAGGCCACATCATTTTGGAATGCTCAAAGGTTAATATTGTCAGATCTGCGACAGTCAAGGGCTGTTTTTGAATTCAGAATTACATTCTCCAGGGATTTAATAGCTGCCTGGGTGTTTGAGAAGATATTTATGCCAGTTGTCATTATGACATTAAATCTTAACCATTCCATCACTTCTTTAATTTCAAGGATTTTGAAGCTTGATACACACTGCAGTGGTCAGATAAACTTCTCGATATGACCAGTCCAAGTTCTTTAGGGTACACCCCAAAGCCCACCTGGTTGTCTAGTTTGGAACCATCCGTAGAGAAGTCTATGTAACTTTTATTACCAGGGATATAGTAGTTCAAATCGGTTCTATTAGGAATAGTGGTACAATACTTTTTATCAAAAAAGGCGGCCTAGAATAGCGGACATTCTATCAAGGATAACACAGTGTCCTTAGTCGTTACATGACCACAGAGAATGCTCCCTTAGCTTCACAATTGTAACTTGCCTCGCCACAATGTCCAGAGGCATAAGGTGTAGCATTAAATTCATTGTATCAGATGGTGTTTCCTCAGCGCGGCTGCGATGCACAAACAATCCATCCTTTGCATCTTTGCTCGAAATTGGGATTTTAGGGAATTTTGTTTAAAAGTTCGGTCAAAATTTATTATCGGTTTTTTAAGGACATTTTATCTGAAAATTCAAAATAAATGAGTAAGATAACCTTATTCGTTTTTTTTTTTTTTTTGGGCGTTGTATTCACCCTATGGCCTTCATAGTTTGGGCAATAATGACTGGTTTCTGCGTAAAATACGACATTCGTAATGCCGAACCATCTTTTGATCCAATTGGAACTTGAACGTTTTTGCAGTGTCGTCCACCAGATCACAACACCATAAGAATTGTGGATCCAACAACAGCAGTATACTCATACGGCAAATTCATGCATTTGAAGTCTCAACTAGATAGCTAAAACCAGTAAGGAAAGGCAAAATTCAAGCGGGGCCGACCATGTAATACCCTACACCACCAAGAATACGTACCATTCTCAATATATGGAACCTATAATGAAATCTAGGCAGACTTTTTATTTTGAATACCTATTCAATAGAACTACAGCCTTAAAAGGCCATATCGGATGAAAGATATTTATAGAAGCTATATCTAAATCTGATCCAATTTTAATTAAATTTTGCTCAAGTATTAGCACGTCAAATAAAATATCCCATACAAAATTTTGCAAAGATCTGAACAAAACTGTGCCTTCTACAGCCTCAAAGGCCATATCGGCTAAATTTTGTAGAGATCGGACCAAAATTGTGCCTACTACAGTCTTAAGAGTCCAAATCGGATGACATATATATATTGGAACAATATCTAAATCTGAACCGATTTTTATGAAGTTGCGCACAAATATAAAGACGTTATATAAAACATCTCATGCTAACTTTTGCATAGATCAAAAGAAAACTGTGGCTTCTATAGCCTTAAAAGGCCACATCGGGTGAAAGATATATAAAGTCACTATATCGAAATCTAGACCGATTTTTAAAAAAATTTATGCACAAATTACGACGTCGAAAAAAAGCTCATTCAAAATTTTGTAAAGATCGGGCCAAAATGTTGGCTGCTACAGCCATAAAATTCCATATCGGATGAAAGTTATATGAGAGATCTATGAGAGCTATATCTAAATCTGGATCGGTTTTGACGAAATATTGCACACATATGTGGACGTTAAATAAAACAAAAACGCACCCCATGCCAAATTTTGCAAAGATCGGATCAAAATTGTGGCCCCTATAGCCTTAAAAGTCCATATCGGCCGAAAGATATATATGAGAGCTGGATCTAAATCTGAACTGATTTTGTCGATAGCGCTTGTCTAATAGGCAAATCAGTTTATATGGGAGCTATGGGAGCTGGACCGTACATGGCACAGTTGTTGGAAATCGTAACAGAACATCACATGCAAAATTTCAGCCAAATCGGGCTCAAGAAGTCAAATAAGGAGATCGGTTTATACGGGAGCTATATCAGATTATACACGGACTTAAACACAGTTGTTGAAAGTCGTAACAGACCGCACAGACAAACAGCATGGAAAAATTTCAGCCATATCAGATAAAAATTGTGGCTTCCATGGACTCAAGAAGTCAAATCGGGTGATCGGTTTATATGGGAGCTATATCAGATTATAGAGCGATTTTTTGAAGATAAATCAAGAGATTGGTTTATATGGGAGCTATATCAGGTTAATGACCGATTTGGACCGTACTAGGGAAAGCTGTTGGAAGTCATAACAGACTTCCAAGAAATTTCATCCGAATCGGTCAAAAGTTGCGCCTTCCAGGGGCTCAAGAAGTCACATCGGGAGATCGGTTTATATGGGAGCATTTTCAATTCAAAGCGACCTACATCCATACTAAGTACCTGTGCATTATTTGAAGCGACTAGCTTTACGCGTTCGACCGCTATCGTGATTTCGGCAGATGGATGGATGGACAGATATATATATATATATATATATATATATATATATATATATATATATATATATATATAAATATATATATATATATATATATATATATATATATATATATATATATATATATATATATATATATATATATATATAAGATATATATATATATATATATATATATATATATATCTTATGGGGTTGCAGGTCAATATTTCGAGGTGTTACAAACGGAATGACTAGATTCTAGATCAACTCAGAATGTGGAGATGATCCAGAATATAAATACATTTATCTATATATATATATAAAGGGTGATTTTTTTGAGGTTAGGATTTTCATGCATTAGTATTTGACAGATCACGTGGGATTTCAGACATGGTGTCAAAGAGAAAGATGCTCAGTATGCTTTGACATTTCATCATGAATAGACTTACTAACGAGCAACGCTTGCAAATCATTGCATTTTATTACCAAAATCAGTGTTCGGTTCGAAAATATGCAGATCAATATTTCGAGGTGTTACAAACGGAATGACTAGATTCCTATAGCCTGTACTATAGGGTACAAGAAAATTGCTTTTATTTTCAAAAAATTGAGTTTTTAGTAAATTTGTATTATTCAAAATTTTTTTGTTTGTTTTAAGTTAATTGTTCACTATAATTACTCATCATATCCTGGATCTCAGGCTTATCAATCCTCCATCGTCGAAAATGCCAACCATGAAATTTCCAGCCAACCATATTTAATTGAAATTTAATGCTTTTCTACATTCCACTCTTTTTATAAGCCAAATAAAAAAAAATATCAATGGATTTTCTTTTTTTGAAACAAAATGTTCGTTAAGCTCTATTGCATACGATAATGATTGTATCTGTGGCAGTCTCTCGTTTACTCATATTTTTTTTTTTGTGCGTACTCTAGACCATTTAAAACTCATTTTGTATAATGTCGGTTTTTAATGTATTTTTCATATTTTCTTGTATCTCTTTGCAGGTTGTGCTTTTGTGAAATTTAGTTCGCAGCAAGAGGCTCAATCAGCCATCACCAATCTACACGGTAGTCAAACTATGCCGGTAAGTGAAAAGAATTCAAAGTTTTTTATTCAAATTCAAAGTACTATACTCTCTCAACCACAACAAAAAAAAAAAGAAGAAATCAGAATGAAGTAGACCTTGATAAATAAAATCAATATAACTCGAAAATGAAAGGAGAATTTTTTATAAGATTTTCAAGAAATTTTGCCCCCCACCACCAAAAAAAAAATGGACCACATTAAAACGTTGCCCCCGACAATGTTTTGGGTGTTTTTTGTAGCCGATTTTTCTTTTTGATAGACTTCCTTACAAAATGTTCAAGGGAAATTTGCATGACACTCGAGTTATTTTGCACGTAAATTGCTTTTCTAACCTCTCCCTTTTGCCAAAGCCACCATTTTCAATCTTGTGAACACCGCTACAATCAAATCAAGCTCTTTTCATTGTCAAGACATTCATTCATGCTAGAGCTGGATGGATGGTGGATAGATGGATGATGGTTAGATGGTTGGTTTGGATGCTGATGATGAACTCTTACAAAACTTTGGCCAAATATGTTGGTATATTTGTTGCTAAAGGTACACAACCAAATTCAATCTTGCTTAACAATCAACTGAAAAGGACACCATCCACAATTTCCTTTCCTTTTCTCACTCTCGCCATACACCCGCACACACAAAAAGCTTAACAGCAAGTCAGGGATTTTTCATTCTATTTCGGGACAATAATGCTACGAAAAACAGCATTCAAATAACCAAGGTAAAAAAATGTAAATAGAATATTAAATATATATAAATATGGGACAATTCATGATTTATTTTAAAGCTAAATTTTTTTTTTTTTTAATATTTCCTTCACTGACAAAGGAGGCCACCGTAGCGCAGAGGTTAGCATGTCCGCCTATGACGCCTGGGTTCGAATTTGGTTGGTTGGTTGGTTCAGCGGTGGTTTTCCCCTCCTAATGTTGCCAATATTTTTGAGGTACTATGTCATGTATAACTTCTCTCCAAAGAGGTGTCGCACTGTGGAACGCCGTTCGGACTCGGCTATGAAAAAGGAAGCCCCTTATCATTGAGCTTAAACTTGAATCGGACTGCACTCATTGATATGTGAGAAGTTCGCCCCTGTTTCTTAGTGTTATGTTCATGGGTAAAATTTGCATTTTGCATTTGACGAATTTTTATTAATTTTTCTAATTTTTTTAAAAATTCCCTTTAAAGCCTAAAACTCTTCCGCTTTATGTTTAATTTGAGACTTATTAACCACCGCAGACTTAATAACCACCGCGGGGATTAATATCATCTTCTTCTTCTTTTATATAAAAAGGCGATACCCCATATACATGTGGCACCGCTCCTTTACCAAAACACCCCCCAAATAGTAAAAATTTTCCAACCATGGCAATATGTGGCTCCAACGAAAGGTATTTGAGATTAGAAAACGAATTTGGTAACCAATTTCAGGAGACGCCTCATCCCGTAAACATCCCTAAAACTAATGGCAATATGGGGTTTAAAAAAATGGTATTTGAGAGTAGAGCACGATGCTGATATTTTTTTCTAGGTTAAGTGTCTGGGGGACCTCCTCACCCCAGGAAACATTTTGCCAACCACGGCAAAATCTGGCTCAAATGAAAAGTATTTGGGAGTATAGCACTAAATTCATACCCACTTTGGGGACCATGTTTCTGGGGGTCCACACCACCCCCTTAACCCACCAACCATCATCCTGGGGTCCTTCTCAGTATCCATATAGAAGTATTTTAAGAATCGAGCACATCTAACATCCGAACTTAAATGACCTTAAACCCTCTGAGCGAATTCATACACCAATATAGATCATAAGGGATTCAGACAAGACATTTATATTGTTATACTGTTGGTCGATACTGTTGCTTCCAAGGATAATTTTGTTCCATATAAAGTAAAAGAAGGCGCAGCGGAGCGGGCCCGGCTCAGCTGGTTTTGTATATAATTTTATAACGAAGTCCCAATTTTTACCCGATTTATCTGCAATTTTGCATGATGGCATCGGTTAAGAGTCTCAACAACTACCACAAGTATGGTCCAAATAGGTCTATATGGGGCTAAATTTACATATAGCTGCCATATACACCGATATACCGAATGAGGGTTTTAGGCTCATAAAAGCCGATTTGGTGAGTTGTACTTAGGCACCCGAAGTCCAACCCCAATATGGTCCACATCGGTCCATATTTACATATAGCTGTCATATGGACCAATCTGCCCATTCAGGGTATTAACCTTATAAATGGACAGCGCAATGCAGAAGTTAGCATGTCCGCCTATGACGCTGAACGTCTGTGTTCGAATCCTGACGAGAACAGCAGAAAAAATTTGCAGCGGTGGTTATCCCCTCCTAATGCGGGCGATACTTGTGATGTGCTATGCCATGTTGAAACTTCTCCCCAAAGAGGTGTCGCACTGCTGCACATCGTTCGGACCGAACGCCACTCAGTGATATGTGAGAAGTTTGTCCCAGTTTCTTAGTGGAATGTTCATGGGCAAATAAGCATTTGCATCCTCATAAAAGCTGAATTTATTGCTTGATTTCGCTGAAATATTGATCAGTGGGTTTTATTTGACCTGTCATCCGAACATCCGAACCGAATATGGTTGAGATGGAATCATATTTGGATATTGTTGCTATAGATCAATATGCGGATTTAGGGCCTTAGGCGCACAACAGGCGCATTTATTACCCGATTGATGATATTTGGAGTTGGACCCGTAACGCAGAGGTTAGCATGTCCGCCTTCGACGTAGATTCAAATCCTGGCGAGAGTAGCAGAAAAAAAAATTACCTGTAGTTTTCCCCTCCTTATGCTGGCGACATTAGTGAGCGACTAGAAGCCACGTAAAAACTTCTCTCCAAAAAAATGTCGCACTGCATCACGCTTTTCGGACTCGTCTATAAAAAGGAGGTTACTTATCATTGAGCTAAAAACTTGAACAGGACAGCACCCATTGATATGTGAAAAGGTTGCCACAGTTCCTTAATGGACTGTGCCCTTTTTTCTGAATTATCTACGGCCTAGTTCGGAGCATATTTCGTTATGGCTGCTAGATAGACCGATCTGCCATTTAAGGCTCTTTAGCTTATAAAAGCGCAATTATTGTCCGATGTTGCTGACATTTGGAAAAGTGAGTTGTACCAGAGTGAGTGAGCGAGTTGAAAATGTCACGGCATATTTAAATATAGCTGTCATATAGACTGATGTTGGCCGATAGCATTGAGCTCCCCCGCTATCTGAACCGAATATGGTCTACATCGGACCATGTTTATATATAAGGTGTCATATAAGCCGATCTGCTGATTTCGGTTCTTAAGTTTAAGTATTATCCGATTTCGTCGAAATTTGAAACTGTGACTTGTATAAGGCTTCTAGGCAACTGAAATAGATAAAAGTATGATCCAGATCGCTCTATATTTGGATATTAAAATGGAGATACAAGTAAAGACGTACTAAGTTCAGCCGGGCCGAATCTTGGGTATCCACCACCATACATTTTGCTAACAATTTTACCATATTAAATCAGTTCGTATTTCAATTATATTTTAGCAATCAAATCGGGATAGCAACTACTGGTCTCAAAATGCTAGAAGTCGTAAGAGAAGCTTTTGTGCCGAAATTCATCCATATCGGATGAAAATTGAGGCTTATAGGGGCTCAAGAAATCAAATCCGGGAATCGTTTTATGTTTATTAACCCAATCAGATCTTACTCGGCACATATGTTGGAAGTCAGAAAAGAAGTCCTTGGACCAAAATTCAGCCAAATCGGATGTTTGTTAAACCTTTTAAGTCAAAACTGTAGATCGATTTATGTGAGGGCTATATCGGTTTCGGAGTGATTCGGATCATACTCGACACGGATGTTGGAAATTGTAGCAGAAGTCTTTGTGATAAATTTCAGCCAAATCAGGTGAAAACTGAGGATTATAGTGGCTAAAGGAATCAAATCGAAGGATCGGTTTATATGTCAGCTATTTCAGTTTATAGACCGATTTAGATCATACTCGCCACGAATGATGGAAGTCACAACTGAAGTCCTTGGGCCGAATTTCAGCCATATTTTAAAATGTAAGACTTTACAAGCTCAAGAAAGCACAAAACAGGGGATCGGTTTATATGGGGGCTATATCAATTTATAGACCGATTCGAATCGTATGCGTCGAGGTTGTTGGAAGTCAGCACAGAAGACTTGTGCCACGGCGGATTAAAAATGAGACCTCTAGGGGCTCAAGAAGAACAGAACAGGGGATCGGTTCATAAACCAATGTGACCAATTGCAATCCCTAACGACCTGCATCGATAAGAAGTCTTTATGTAAAATTGCAAGCGAATATCCTTATTCGTTCGACAACCATCATGATTTCTAGGTCGACTTAGGATGACAAGACCATCAAGAATACATATACCTTATGGGGTCACAGATCAATATTTCGAGGTGCTACAAACGGAATGACTAGATTAGTTAGAAAGTTAAATATATACGTTGTCATTGGAGAAGATGAATCTTAGTGGGAGATTGTCCTTGTTGCGGCAGGAGTAATATAAATCTTGTTTAACTTTGATCGCACGCTCAAAGCACTGGTTGTTCATGGCAATGTTTATTGGAGATTCATCTTTTTTCAGCGTGTGTTCAAGAATTTGACAGCTTTTGGGTAGTTTTTCAGAGCTACAGATAGTTCTTCAAAATCTTCATTTGACTACTGAACCAATGATCAGCCCATGAATAAGAAATGAATGAACTGATTTTGCGCAACCTGTTCCGGGTTTCATACACCAAACCTCCAGCGTGCATTGCAGATGTTTGGGACTTGGATAAACATTACAAAAGGAAATGCATTCCTCTCAGTGAAGTGACGAAAGACACGAGTGAGGTAGAAGAGAAACTTCAGGTCGTCTCCCCAGTCGCCTGTTTTCTTAATCTGAGATTTACCATTTTAGAAGGCTGCTTTCAATGCTTCATAATTGCTCAACAATTCCTGCACAAAGAAGTACTCGATGTGTGGTGATCATGTCGATCCATAGAGCTCATCGTTCAGGTGTTTGCCGTCAAAGTGCATGCTCCGCTTCTCCACATAAAGCGTGTTTACCAAGTACACCTTCATCCGAGCAGCTTCCTGACTGAAATTGTGTTGGGATTGCAATGCCCTCAGTGAAAAGCTGGTGGTGCTCCGTGGGACGAGGCGCTTTGGAATGCCTGTTGGGTTATGCTTCCTTTTTCTCTCGATGTTGCATTGTAATCTTCCCAAGGACTATCTGTTCTGTTGTTGAATGAATCCGTGCTACTTTCGGAACAATAAAGTATCGCTGAGTGGACATGTGTGGAAACAGACTATTGCCCTGTTTCACTTGTATAGAGGGATGTTTCAAGTTCTTATTGGTACCAGCAGGTTTGCCGCTGGAATAGCTAACGCGGCCTTTGCTCCAAACTTGTAATTTGTAGAAGTCTTCTTTGTACATCGATTCGCCTTTTACCTTGGTTATCATCAATAAATCATATTCTTGCTTTTTTTCTTGCACAAATGGCTTGATCATATATATACGGGAAGTTCAATGTACATATTAAGATATCTGAAGGGGGCGGCGGACCCTCCCCCTTACCCTAATTTTCACAAACGCCAGATCTTGGAGATGGGTGATGCGATTTAAGCGAAATTTTGTGTGTTCTCTTATGGTAACGTAAAATTTGTATATAGGCCAATCACGGCAATATGGGACTCAAATGAAAGGTATTTGCGAGTAGAATACGAATCTGATATCCAGATGTGGGATCAAGTTTTTGGGGGTCCACCCCTTCCCCAAAACCGCCCACCTCACCGCACAAAAAAAAAACACACCCTACATAGAACAAATTTACGACCACAGCAAAATGGGGCTTAAATGAAAAGTCTTTGGGAGTAAAGCACGAATTTGATATCAATATTCGGGAAAAAGTGTCTATATGCTCATTGGTCAGCAAATGTAGATGGTGTTATGGGGGTGGGCACAACACCACTTATATTTGCTGACCATTCCAATATAGGCCTGTAATAAGAGGTATTTTAGAGTAGAACACAAAACTGTTATATATTTTTTCAGGGCAAAGTCACTGAACGGCAGCCACATCCATTTGGGAGTGGACTAACATTTGGAACAAACTGCCTAGAGGACGTCCTACACCCATAACAACCACAAAATAGGACGTATTTGCTCACCATGATATCTGATATATATTTTCAGGGCAAAGTCACTGAACGGCCGCCCCATCCCCCAAAACACCCCCCAAACCGGTCATGTTTGCCTACTATGGAGATATGGTACTCAAATGAACCTGTTATCAACATTCGGGACGAACTGCCAAGTGGACATCCCACCCCCAAAATAACCCCCAAATAGGACGTATTTGCTCACCATGACAATTTGGGTCCTAAAGGGAGTGGATCTCGACATTGATAGTTTTTAGACCCCATACCACCGGACATATTTGGTGACTTTTGCAATAAGGGGCTTAAATGAAAGGTATTTAAGATTAAAAAACGAAATTGATTTGAGAGTAGAGCACGATGCTGATATCTTTTCAAGGCTAAGTGTTCGGGAAACCATCCCACTCCCCAAAACACCCCTAAATCGGGCATATTTACCGACCACGTCAATGTGGGGGTCATATTAAAGACATTGGGGAGAAGGGAAGACGAAATTGATACTCACTTTCGGGACCAATTTTCTGGGGATCTACGCCTTTCCCCAAAACACCACACAAACAGCAATTATTATCTGACCATGTGGACGCCTCATTCCCTTAAACCAATGGCAATATGGGGTTTTAATAAATGGCATTTGAGAAAAGAGCGCGATGCTGATATTTTTTTTCAGGCCAAAATGTCTACGGGACCACCTCACCCCCGAAAACAACTCTAAATCGGACATCATGACAATATCGGGCTGAAATGAAGACTTTTAAGAATGGAGTATATCCAATACACCCAAATCTAAATGACCCTTAACCCTCCGAGTAAATTCATGGACCAATAAAGATCATACGGGATTCAGATAAAGGCATTTATATTGTTATACTGTTAAACAAGCGATATACATATACTATTTTCGTAGCATGGTATTTCACTTAAAGCTCTTTAATTGTCGGAAGTAAATATTCAACGTATAATTTTGTTCCATATAAAGTAAAGAAGTCGCATGGGAGCGGGCCCGGTTCTCTAATTTTTTTAAATAGCTGAACCGACGTATGTAAACCGAAAAACGTTGTATGTAGACCGATTTTTACGACCAATATCTCATTTTGTTTTTAGTTTATGTGGCTTTTATAAGACTTCAAACATTCCTCCGTTTTGGATTTGTGTGATTTAAAAAAAAAATAAATTTTTCACAAAAATATAATTTCAAATTGGTTTGACCCTTTTTAACGTTTAGATGGAATAAACGTTTTTTTAGTCGTTAATAGGCAAGAGTTCATTAATTCGTGAAAAATATCAAAAAATATTACCCGATTATAAATTCTTGATCGTTTTGACATTTTAAGTCGATTAAGCCATGTCCGTCCGTCTGTCGAAAGCCCGCTAACTTTCAAGGAAAAACGCTAGGGTTTCAAAACTCTGCAAAAATACTTCCTATTAGTGTAAGTCGGTTGGGATTATAAATGGGTCATATCGGTCCTTGTTTTGATATAGCTGCCATATATACCGATTTCGGATCTTGTCTTCTTAAGCCTCTAGACGGGGCAATTCTTATCCGATTTGGCTGATATTTTGTACGGGGTGCTATTCTGACTTCCGACAAATGTGCTTGGTATGGTTCAAATCGGTTCATCTCCCAATTATACTTCTTGAGCATATAGACGGCGAAATTCTTATCCGATTTGGCTGAAATTTTGTACAACGACTTCTCCTATTACCTTCAACATACGTGGCAAATATAGTCTTAAACGGTCCATAACCTCATATAGCTCCCATATACACCGGTTTCTCGTTATTACTTCTAAGGCACCTATAGGACGCAATTCTTATCCGATTTTACACAATGACTTCTACTATGGTATCCTACATCTACATTCTGAGTCAATCTAGCCACATCCGTCCGTCCTTCAGTCTGTTGAAATTACAATAGCGGTCGAACGCGTAAAGCTAGCCGCTTGAAATTATGCGCAGATACTTCTTGAGTCCCTGAAAGCAACTTTGCTAACTTCGGTCTTAATCGTTCTACAAACAGATATAGCTCACATATTAGCCGATCTCTAAATTACCCTTGTTCGGTTCCTAGAAGCTTTAAAATTTGCCTGGTTTGGTAGAAATTTGGTATGTAGAATTAAATTATGCTCTTCAACTTAATTTATTTTGTATAGTTTTTTTTTCCATAATCCATGGTGGTGTGTTTCCAAGATTCGCCCTGGCTGAAAATAGCACGCCATTACTTGTTCATTATGTCCTCCACAAAAGGATGGCGGTATACTCATTTCGTCATTCCGTTTGTAGCTTCTCGAAATATGCGTCCAAAATCCCAAAAGTACTATACATATTCTTGATCGTTATGACATTTTAAATCGATCTAGTCCGTCCGTCTGTCGAAAGCACTCTTACTTTCGAAGCATCTGGGAGCTTGAAATTTTGTACAAATACCTCCTATTAGTATAGGTCGGTTGCGATTGTAAATAAAATCAAAACATGAACCCTTTTACATGTTTTGATAAAGGTGCCATATAAACCGATCTTGGGCCTTGACTTCTTGAGCTTCTAGAGGGCGGAATTCTTATTCGATTTGGTTCATAATCTGTTATAGCTGCGATATAAACCGTTCTCAGTATTAGGTTTCTTGAGCTAGTAGTGGACTGGAATTCTTACCCAATATGGTTGAAACTTTGCATATGTCGTTTTGGTATGACTTCCAACAACTGTTCCAAGTATAGTTTAAAACGGTTCATAGCCTGATACAGCTGGCATATAAACCGATTTTGGGTCTTGACTTCTTATGCTTCTAGAGGGCGCAATTCTTATCCGATTTGACTAAAAATTTTAACTTCCAATAACTGTGCAAAGTATTGGGTTGCCCAAAAAGTAATTGCTGATTTTTTAAAAGAAAGTAAATGCATTTTTAATAAAACTTAGAATGAACTTCAAATATACTTTTTTTACACTTTTTTTCTAAAGCAAGCTAAAAGTAACAGCTGATAACTGACAGAAGAAAGAATGCAATTACAGAGTCACAAGCTGTGAAAAAATTTGTCAACGCCGACTATATGAAAAATCCGCAATTACTTTTTGGGCAACCCAATATGCTCTAAATCTGTCAATAATCTGATATAGGGGCTATATAAACCGATCTCCCGATTAGACTTCTTGGGCCTCTAGAGGGCGCAATTCTTATCCAATATGTTTGAAATTTTTCATATGTCGTTTTGCTATGACTTCCAATAACTATTCCAAGTAAGGTCTAAATCGGTTAATAACCAGATATAGCTGCCATATAAACCGGCCTCCCAATTAGACTTCTTAAGCCTCTGGAGGGCGTAATTATTACTCTATTTGCCTGAAATTATGGAGGCGGTGTTTTTCTTTAACTTTATATAGCTCATATATACATATATTCGAAAAGTCATTTATGGAATTTGACAAATGCGATCCATGGTGGAGGGTATGTAAGATTCGACCCGGCCGAACTTCGCACGCTTTTTCTTCTGTAATAAAAACAGAGTATAATATCCGATTGTTTAAAATATAAATTTCCTTCCCCTAAACTCTTTATCTTAGCTATCAATTTTAACTTGATGTACCCCATATTTAAGCAAAAAAGCCGCTAAAATTATTCACTGCATTAATGCTTGTTTGCTTCATTATTCCCTTGGACCCTTTAGTCATGCTAGGGAACCTTTTCATTTTGATTGAATCACTCATTCATTCACTACATTGGTGGCAAAGATGCTTACAACCAAACGCAAAGGCGGCAGGGTAGTATCTGCTGTAGAATCTTGGGTCTCTGCTTTCATCCATTTTTATGTGCATACAATATAGAGCGCTATACATAAATGATGTTTAAATATCTCATTTAAAAATAATGCGTATTTGTTGAAACACTTGAGCAAAATAAATGAAAACAAATTGATTTGAATTGTTAACGAAAGTGCTTGTTGTTCGTTCTCGAAAGCGCAAGAAATCAAATTAGGAATAACCTTAAGTGCTACCTATACAAAGAAGAAGAAGTGTAAAGTAAATGCAATGCTGATGATTGATTACATGATTGAGCAACATGACAGCATTGCCAAATACTAGGCACCCAATTAAGGAAAATCTTTTGAAAAGCATTCGCAAACAACAAATACCAAAAAAAAAAAAATACCGAATTAGAGTACACATTCATAATTGATGTAACCACATTCTACAAATATGTTAATCTCAATCTTATGGAATTTCCTTGTAAGCAGAAATGTTATGTATTACAAATATGTTTGAGAATTAGAAGCCACTGACTTTAATTTCTTTAGTTAAAAGATTTGGAGATACCTTTTGTGAAGACAAAGCTTTTACCAAATTAAACATTTATCACCATGCATTACAAAATAAATTATTTCTGGCCTTTATATAGGCCAGAAGAAGCAAAAGCCGGTAACGAATTATGTAATATAATATGTTTGTGATGTTGTTGTTAATTAAATAAACAGTAAATTCGACTTTTTGTGCATTAATTAGGGTTCAGCATGATGAACATTCATGTTTGGAGATTTTATTTCAAAACCAGTATAAGACGCGAAAGTCGGGCGGTGCCGACTGTATAATAACCTACACCTACCCTATAAGTACAAAGTGGAAGTTATCTCTTATTCTGAACCAATTTTGATGGAGCTCGCCGGATGTTTCAATTTCAATAGGCTTCTTGTCTAGGCCGACTTACATGCCTGTACCAAATTTTAAGACGATCGGACGAATATTGCGACCTGTACTTTGTAGACAAGTTAACATGGACAGACGGACACACACACAGACAGTCGGAGATAGCTAAATCACATCAGAAAGTGATTCTGAGTGGATCGGTGTACTTATCAATGGGTCTAGTCCTCTTCCTTCTGGGTGTTACAAACAAATGCACTTAGTTATAATACACTGTACCACAGTGGTGGTGTTGAGTATAATAATGACAATATAAGGAGAAAAACCAGTTCACCAGTCTTGTCATATCTAAATATAAAATTTCAGAAATCTGTTCACTTCCTTCCAGAACGTACCATAGATATTCGATCATTCCTTTAAACACTAGCTGGCCCGGTATGCTTCATTACGCTCTAAAGTGGCTATTAAAAACTGAATGTTTCTGTAAAAAATTATAAAGCTGGTGCGCAGAGCCATGGTATTTCTCCGATTTACAATACTTTATTTGTTTGTGTTTTTTACCTTACAGGATCAACTTTATTCTAAATTTGGGAGTAGGATTCGTACTTTCCTATCAAAGTCTAGTCAAAAAAAAGTTACACTTATACAGAACAACGTTTTGCCTTTCCTTTTAAAGTGTGTCACATTTTAAATTTCCAATCGAACATGTTCATATGGAGAACTTTAAAAGCATGAAAAAATTTGTAATTGAATATTTTTTTAAAAATTCCAAATAACTTTTTATTTCCTTTATACAACTGACAAATAAACCTACTTTAAAGCTGCGTTTAGTTAAATTTGCTTTTATGACCACAATCAGCTGTTTATGTATGAAGTTACGCACAGCTTACCTAAATATTGGCGTTCAGGAAAATGCTTAATATTCAGTGTACGCCGCTATTTTTTTGGTGTTTTGCAAAATTCTTCTCACGTCGCAGAAAATGCAACATTTGTGCACTCTCTGTATGCAACACAATTGCAAACGAAAACTACACTGAAAAATGTTTGTCCTAATTTTAAAGATTCGAGCCAAAGATTAATTAATTAATTTAAGGATGATAAATTTTTTTTGGTGATAGATATTTCCTTGATTTTAAAGATATTTTATTTTTAATGGCAGTTTAATAAAACCCTAACTATGCGTCGTGTTATGTTATTACAGACAAAAAATTTCAAATGACGGTCAAAATATCATTGAAATTTTGGAAATTGACTTTGGTACAAGACAGCAGTGTGCCTTAGTTAAAAACGTAAAATAGCCTTACAAATAGGAGAGTCATTAAATGTAACGTCTTTTTATGTTAAAATGCTAAGTTCAAAAACAAGCCTTTTTATCTATGAAGTAAGATAAGAATCGATCAGTGACCAAATTTTAAACCTATGGGCATGTCCGTTAGTAAATAGGAAATTTTAAATAGGCATTATATTTTAATGTTTTGATTCTTTGGCTCGTTTTCATTGCTAAAATCTAAGGAATAAGGTAAAATCTTTAAAATTTCTCCCAATTTTTTTTGTGTACTCCTGTTTCCTTTTTTTTTGGGTAAACGAACAGAAAATTTCGATTTCAGTACGACTCGCAGAAAAAATGCTACACTTCCTTGGTCAATCGAAAACACCATTAACTTGAGTCCGATATTGTCCCAATTGTCTTTCAGGTCCATTAAAGGTGATTAGTGGGGGCCACAGAATGTCCTCAAATTCGTATATTATTCCTTTTATTTAATTCCTGCATGGCTCGTTTGTTCCGCATGAACGTTTAGGTGATATTTGGAGGATTTCAGACCCTTGTCCCCTAATATTCTTACTCTACCTTCAAAGACCTTTCATTTAAGTCCCATATTGTGCCGTCACTTTTTGATATTGCCATTTTTGAATTTTGTGTTTGAGTAGGGCGGATCCACAGACACTTTGTGTTTAAAATTAGTATCAGATTTGTACTCAACTTCCAATGACTCGATTTTGACTCGATTGGCCCAGATATTTTTTTTTTATTTAGTGGCCCCCCACGCTTACTCCCAAATTTGGAATCCATATCTACCTTTTCCAATTCAGTCTAATATTACCCCAATGATACTACTTTTTCTTTTGAGAGGCTTTTAGGGGTGGCCACCTTGGCGCAGAGGTTAGCATGTCCACCGATAACACTGAACGCATGGGTTCAAACACCGGAGTGAACATCAGAAAAAATTTTCGGCGGTGGTTATCCCCTTACTAATGCTACATTTGTAAGGTACTTTGGTACATTGATATGTGAGGACATTAGTACATTGATATGTGAAAAGTTTGCCTTTGTTCATGGGCAAATTTGCAGTTGGCTTTTAGGGGAGGGAGAATTTTTGGAAAGTAATGGCTCGCTGTAATTTGGTGCCAAATTCTGGGGCCGAATTACCGCATTTGTGAACAAGTGAAACGGCTCAAAATCTCTCTATTGTGAATAATGCATTTCTCTTTTGAACGAGAAATTTAAGAACGTACAATTATTCTGGGATTTTTTTCACTAAATCTAATTTTTTCGAGACGCTTTTTAATTTGAGCCCAAGAACATTCTCATAGCCCTATCTGTTCGCCCAGGGCAAATAGTACCTATTGTCGTACTATTTGGTACTATTTAGTACATTAACGAACGAATATCTCCAAACTCGGCCTTATCTCGCGCCTCCAATCCAACACCAACATTTGTGCAAAATTTCATTATCCTAGCTTTAGCCGTTTGGGATAAGCAGTGATCACTCAGTCATCAGTCAGTCTTATCACAAGTCTTTTTAATATAAATAGACTAGCATACCCGCGGTCACTTCGCTTCCCCCGATGCTACACTCAATGTCAAGGTGTAACTGTATCCGAAATCTGAGATGCTTAAGCCGTGAAAAAAATACCATTTTGTTTTATAACCTAAATGTACGAATTATTAAAAAATCTTTTTGTTGCCTACTGTATATTGTTAAGGTGTAAATGTATCCCAATTTTGAGAACTGTAGCTCAAGGTGTATAAAAAGAACCATTTTGTACGTTTTTTTTTTTCAAAAAAAATCTTCTTGTGGCTTCGTATATACTCTCAAGGTTCATCTCTATCCCAAATTTCAGAAAATACAATTTTATTCGTTTTAGAACCTATATGGACGAATTTCACAAAACTTTGCTAGTGGCCCAAAAATTACTGTCAAGGTGTATTTCTATCCCAAATTTGGTAGATCTATCTCAATCCTCAATCCAAAAATCTCGTAGTCGCAGAATATGTAAAAAGGTACCATTTTGTACTTTTTAATATCCCAAATTTCAAATTGCAAAGAAAGTACCATTTTGTACGTTTTGATACCTGAGTGTGCGAATTTTGAATAGATCATTTAGTCACCCATCATATTTTTCTTAGTTGTATCTAGCAGCCAAATTATAAGTTTAGCTCCATCTGCAAATAAATTACAAAATGTTACCAATTTTAGTTCCAAAATATACGAATTGTGAATATATCATTTAGAAAAGATGGTACCAATTTTAATACAAAAATGTACAAATTGTGTGTAGATGATTAAGTCACCCATCATATATTTCCTAATTGTACGTACATACCAAATTTCATACCTCTAGCTCCATTTGTAAAGAAGGTAGCAAATGGTACCAGAATGTACGTTTGTCCGTCCGTCTGTTGTAATCACTCTAGAACCTTAAAAAATTGTGATATTGAGACGCACAGATACGTCGTTTTGATGCACGCTGGTTCTATACAATATATATATATATATATATATATATGTCGGTCGGTTGGAATTGCAAATGGGCCATATCGGTCCATATTTTGATATAGCTGCCATATAAACCGATCTTGGGTCTTGACTTCTTGAGCCTCTACAGTGCGCAATTCTTATCCGCTTGGAATGAAATTTAGCATGACGTGTTTTGTTATGATATCCAACAACTGTGCCAAGTATGGTTCAAATCGGTCCATAACCTGATATAGCTGCCATATAAACCGATCTTGGGTCTTGACTTCTTGAGCCTCTAGAGTGCGCAATTCTTATCCGATTGGAATGAAATTTTGCGCGACGTTTTTTGTTATGATATCCAACAACTGTGCCAAGTATGGTTCAAATCGGTCTATAACCTGATATTGCTGCCATATAAACCGATCTTGGGTCTTGACTTCTTGAGCCTCTAGAGTGCGCAATTCTTATTCGATTGGAATGAAATTTTGCACGACGTGTTTTGTTATGATATCCAACAACTTTGGTAAGTATGGTTCATAGCGGTCCATATTTTGATATAGCTGCCATATAAACCGATCTTGGGTCTTGACTTCTTGAACCTCTAGAGTGCGCAATTGTTATCTGATTTCAATGAATTTTGGCACGTAGTATTTTGTTATGACATCCAACAACTGTGTCAAGTATGGTTCAAATCGGTTCATAACCTGATATAGCTGTCATATAAACAGATCTGGGGATTTTACTTCTTGAGCTTCTAGAGGGCCCAATTCCTATACGATTTGGCTGAAATTTTGCATGACGTATTTTATTCTTACTGTCAAATAACGTTCAAATCGATCCATAACCTGATATAGCTGCCATATAAACCGATCTGGGATCTTGACTTCTTGATCCCTTGAGGTCGCAATTACTATCCGATATGCCTGAAATTTTGTACGACGGATCCTCTCATGACCATCAACAAACGTGTTTTTTATGGTCTGAATCGGTCTATTGCCCGATACAGCTCCCATATAAGTCGTTCTCTCTATTTTACTTCTTGAGCCCCAATGGGCGCAATTCTTTTTCGAATTGGCTGAAATTTTACACAGGTCTCCAACATATAATTTAATTGTGGTCCGAACCGGACCATATCTTGATATCGCCCTAATAGCAGAACAAATCATTTCTTATATGCTTTTTTGCCTAAGAAGAGATGCCGGGAAAAGAACTCGACAAATTCGATCCATGGTGGAGGGTATATAAGATTCGGCCCGGCCGAACTTAGCACGCTTTTACTTGTTTTTTATTTGATTTTGCTAAAATTTGCAACAGCAAGTTTTTTAGGCCTCTCAATATCCAAATATCGGATCGGACTATATTTAGATATAGCTGCCATGTAGACCGATCTCCCGAAAAAGGGTATGAAGGCCATAAAAGCTGCATTTATTACCCGATTTCGCTGCTATTGGACACAGTAACATCCAACCAGAATATGGTCCAGATCAGATTATATTTAGATCCAATTGAGGGTCTTAATCCCATAAAAAATGATCTGTTTCCCGACTTCGCTGAAACTGTGACTTGTATAAGAGTTCTCGGAACCTAAATGATATATGATCCATATGAGTCCTCATTTGCATGTTATTATGGATATGGATGTGGAATTGTTATGAAAGAGCTAGGTTATTTTATCCATGGTGGTGGATATCTAAAGTTCGGCACGGCTTAACACTTTTTCGCTTGTTTATTTTCAAAATTCAACCTCTATTCATCCGCCTAGTACAAAGTTTATCCATTTCGTACCTTTTGGGTAGTTTTTTGGTACCTAAATGTAGAAATTTCCAAAAACTATTATAGTCATCCAATTGAGGTTGCCATAGTGTACCTAATTTCCAAAATTCAGAGCACTTGTTCAATTTACCAGTAAAATACCAAATAGTACCAATTTCGGTACTAAACGTACTATTTCTCCCACATCTTTTACGATTTTCCAATCTTTTTACCAAGATTATTTTTGTGAGAAACTCTTTAATTTGAGCCCAAGTACATAGTTCTAGACCTTTCCGTTCGCACTGGGCAAATATGTGCCATTTCGTACTTTTTGGTACTTTTTAGTACCTTTGTTACTTTTTAGTACCTAAACGTACCTATCCCGTACCTATGACCCAAGACCAACATTCAATTTCATAATTCTAGCTTCTCCCGTTTGGGCTGGGCGATGATCAGTCAGTCAGTCACGCTACTCTTATATATTATATATATAAATTTAACGATTATACTCTTCACCATAAAAATGATGTGACAAACAACGATTACAGGATGCTTTTGTTTATATATTTAAGGATTCCTAATTGTGACTGTGCCAATGATTACGCTTTCATTTGTTTTGAAATCATGAGCCACGTGGAACCGAAGTCAACAACTTCAATCTCTTTTTTCAATTCCCTCTATATTTCCATTTAAAATCTCCTCAACAACTTTTAACACTCTGTCGAATTTACACTAAAGGCACTCACCAATCCCAAGCTTTGAGCAAAAGTTTTCTGTTGCAATCGAAATTTAAAAAAAAGAACATACATTTCAGCGCGCAAAATTATTTCCATAATAGCAAAAAATAAATGTTGCCATCATGGAAAAGTGTTAATCTTTTAACATTCATACCAATGCAGGTGGCAAAAAAAGTGCAAACTTTACTAGTCAGAAATACATCACACTATTCTCATAACAATATTGTACTGAAAGCAAGGAAATGGGAAAGAGGTAATTAAGCTTTAACCGGAAATATGTACAATAAAGAATTATTCTCTAAGCCTTTAAGTATGCTCTCCTCTGTAAATTTTTCAAATGAATTACTCCTTTTAATTATAACATTATGCAAAACGAATAAACTTTCCTATAAAATTAAAAGCCAGAAATGCTTTTACAGTATTAAGCCAAGCGCAAATATTAAAACACAAAAAGCATTGCACTCTTTGGGTATGAGAAGATAATATAAATATTTTTGCTGGAAAATCGAAGCTCAATGGATTATTGTAGTTTGGACCACAAAAATGCTGCATAAATTTAGAAGAGAAAAAAGTCAAAACAAACAAATCAAAAAGTACAGCTACTTTAAAGAGAAGTACTTAATTGAATAATAGACAAAAGTTAACTGTTCGATATTACTATTAAATTTTCGTGAACATACCATTAAGGAATAGCGGATACTTCTCTCATATTAATGAAAACAGACCGATTAAGGTTTAAGCTCACTGATAAGGAGCTTCGCTTTTTATGCCGAATCCACTTGGTAATCAACTTTTTATATGGCTGTATACCCCATATGTAGCAAGCTTTAGTAAGGGACAACCACCACCAAAACTGTATCCGATGTTCTCGCCGGTATTTGAACCCGTTATAGTAGGACATGCTTATTTTAACTTTTTGATAAGATTAAAAGAAGTAAAAGCGTACTAAGTTCGGCTTTGCCGAATCTTGGGAACGCACCACCATGAAATTTATAAAAAATAAATTTACTTGAAGGGAATAATTTTATTTTACATACCAAACTTCTATCAAAACAGCAAAATTTAAAGCTTCTAGGAACCGAACCAGGATGATCGAGAGACCGGTTTAGATGGGAGCTATTGTATTTGGCACTGTTGTTGGAAGTCCTAATTGAACACCGCATGCTTACTCTCAGCCAAATCTGACAAAAATTGAGGCATGTAAGGACTCAAGAAATCAAATCGGGAGATCACAAGAGAACAGTATGTGCAAAGTTAAAACCAAATCGTATGAAAATTGCGGCTTGTAAGTCTCAAGAAGTCAAATCGGGCGATCGGTTTATATGGGAGCTATATCTATATAGTTTTGGGCATTTGTTTGTAACACAGAGAAGAAAGAGAGATGGACCCATTGATATGAATACCGATCGACTCAGAGTGACTTTCTGATTGCATTTAGCTATGTCTGTCAGTCTTTAGGTCCATGTTAATTTGTGTACAAAGTACAACTCGCAATTTTCATCCCCGATCGTCCTCAAATTCGGCATATAGAATTTTTGGACGTAGAGACGAAACCTATTGAAATTGGAAAAATCTGCTCAGATTTGGATAGAGCTCCCTTATATTGGTTTGTCCGATTTGGGCTAATATTGCAATAATGTGGCTGTTTCTGATTCTATCGCAAATTTGCAGGAATCATTTTCTCTTGACTCTGAACATTACTGGTGAATATATATGTATGCTTATTTATCTTATATATATATATATATATATATATATATATATATATATATATATATATATATATATATATATATATATATATATATATATATATATATATATATATATATATATATATATATATATATATATATATATATATATATATATATATATATATATATATATATATATATATATATATATATATATTTATATATATATATATATATTTATATATATATATATATTATTGGCCACTCTTGCTTTTTTTTACAAAACGCTTTTCTCAACGACCAGATTTACATATAGCTCTCATATATATATATATTTGTCCGATTTTCAGAAATGTTGCAACAAAATGCTCATTTTTTAGCCGATTCTCTCGAAATTTGGCAGAAAGTATTTCCTTAGGACTCTTCATATTACTGGTGAATTGTATATAAATCGATTCAGATTTATATATAGCTGCCACATATGAATATCGCCCGATTTTAACTTCTTTAGCCACAGCACGCCCATTTTATTGACCAATCGTGGCAAAATTTGGTACAACACTTTCCTCGACGTTTACTGCAATATCTATAGAGTTTAGTCGAAGTCGGTTCAGATTTAGATATAGCTCCTATATATATGCTCGTCCGATTTTGCGAAATACTGCAACAAAATGCTCTTTTGTTAGCCGATTCACTCGAAATTTGGCAAAAAGGATTTTTTCTATGACTCTCAATATTATTGGTGAATTTCATAGAAATCGGTGCCCATTTAGATATAGCACGAAATTTGAAAAGGATTGTTTAATAACCCATCTAAAAACATCCGCTAAAGTCCATCAAAATTGATTTAGAATTATATATGTATATCTCCCACCTTGTACTAAGTAGGGTAGATGTATTATACCATCGGCAGCGCCTGACTTTTGCCTTTCCTTACTGCCTTGATAATATATGAGCGTAATTTAAATACTAAACACTTTTGTCTTGCGTTTTTAGATGTAGATGAAAATCTGAGGCTTTAATCTTTGTACAATTTTTAGTTTTGTGTTCCAAGTCATAAGGAAGTGTTGAAGTTGTTGGTGTTTACATTTGCTTTTGTATTTGTGAATGTGGGGGGGTTTCTTTGCGTTCTTCATTCAGTAGGACTTTAGTGTTTGCAATGTTGGTAAACAATAGTTGTTTTTCAGCCTTCTCTTCATCGTAGCTCTCTTATCATGGTCTCATTTCGATACCGCTTCTAGTAAAGGCAGTAGTTCATTGTGTTGCCTTTAGTGTGTGAGAGTATGTGTGTGACTGGATACCAAGCGAATCACTTGGTTGATTATTGAAGTTTCCGTTGTGGAAGTGTTCGAAATTCTTTCGCCATCCCATCCTGCAGAGATGTTGAATGGCTGTTGCTTTTGCTTTTATTGCTATGTTTCAGGGTTATTTGCTGTATTTCCGCTCCAACACAACCAAGAAGCAGCAGCAACAGTGCCAAGAAGGGTACACAAGAGGAGTGTAGAAAAATACATAAGTTGCAGGCACCGTTTGTAAATTCACCGGGATCCTTGGGCCTTAGCTCCACTCTTGCCAAAGCCCCTTCATTTTTATTTAACTCTTCCATTACGACGGAAATGCTCTAGGCTGTGTGAGCAGCAAACGTTCGTTCTGAATTTTTGGTTCTGGAATTTTTTTCCACTACTCGCCGCTTGATTGTTTTGTATTAGGATCCAATTTCTGTGTTCGTGAAACTTTTCGCGTTGTTGGTGTTTGTCTTCATCACTTTTGTTTGATTTCTCCAATATTTTTTTTCGTATTTTTTGCCGGTGTGCTGTGTTCATTGCGAAGCATGTGTTTATTTCCGTTTCCTTTGCTCTTCGGGGCTTCGAAGGGTGTTTCCTGTTGTTTTCGGCTTTTGCCTTTATTCTAAAAGTACCTCGAACCAACCCAACGACAGCAACACCATCAGCAGCAACAGCAGCATTTTCATGTATTCGATATGAGTTGCTTTCTTGCAAAAGACAGTGGTAGCGCGTTCTTTCTGTATTTTTTTTTTTTTTGCCGCCACGATTTGGTTCGCTGGTAAACATGTGTTTTGCATGTTAAGCATTAAACGTCGTGTTTAACTAGTGCTTTTTTTTTGGAAGGACTTGGTCTCTGGCGGATTTTCGTTTTTGAAATGTTAAGTCTCTTTCTTCTCTGACTGGCAGGATTTGATGGAGGCGACCTCAACAGAAACACAAAAAGAAACCAAAAAAAAAGGGATAAAGACAAGAAGATGAAATATAAAATTTAATGAAGCGTTCATTTCTTAGAGGTATAGGATAGCACATGCAGAGAGTAAAACAAAATCGATTTTTATTGCTTTGAAAAGGATAGAAAAGATAAACCGAAATTTTACTGTGGTCTTAATCTCTAAGACTATGGCATGTGAGATATGAATTAAATCCCCATAGCAAAGAACTTCATCTAACATATGTTTGGGGTTTTTACATTTTTGTTTTTTTTTTGAATAAAATATGTAATGTATTAAAAAAAGTCTATTTTGGGAAAAGTTATTGACAAGATGTTTTAGAAAGCTAGAAAATGGTCACTTGTCTTCTGAGGCTGAGCCTAAAGAGTTCTTAAAGTGTGTAGAACCACACGTTTGGACGAATTTAAGACAGTAGGATTAAAAAATGTTTTGTGTTCCTAAAAATGCTAGTGGAAGAAATGGTTTGGTATATTTGGAGGACATAGAAATTAAAATCAAAATTCTTCTTTAGATGGCATCCTAAGCTTCCATAGGGCCATCTTTATGATGTTTACGTACTTATACCTAAATTAAGAAACTACCCACTGGAGACCGGTAGACGAAAGAGTCAGACAATATCTTAGTACTGATGAAGTCCCTAACTAAGCTAAAAAGCCCACAAATGGTTTGTTGTCTGTGAGCAATCCGAAAATTTTCCACAAAATACTATTAAAGTATTGAAATTTTAAATCTCTTACCAAAGAGAACTACAGAACTTTTGTTCAGCTCAATGGGCTCCATAAATATAGAATTGCATACTTTTGGGAGTCGAAAACATTCAAATGACAATAATGGCTATTCAACGCTGTCCAAGTGTAATGCGAAGTATATTACAAAAATTAAACTTTTCTCTTAAAAACAGCACATTTCAGTAAAATTTTCCAAAAACATGTAATTTTAAAACCTTATAAGAATACAAAAAATGGGGTAACAAAAAAAATCAGTGGTCATAAAAACTACTTTTGAATTCATCTCGGCCCAAATAAAAATATGTTGCAAGCTTTTTAACCCTTTGCGGACGAATGGAGCATATATGTCCCATTTTGTATTTCTGCTCTAAGATCCACATTTAATATTGAATTTTTAAACATTTGCCTTTCACCGATAGAGAACCAATGAGGGTATAAAATTCGGTCATAAGCATTGGATATAATTTTCCCGTTTGGTTTTGGTAATATGCCAAACACAAAAACTTTCATTATTTTTTTCATTGATAAAAATTTTTTCTATTTCGTAGACTTGGTACTCTAAGAAGCTAAACTTTTTGTATTATTGGTTTCAATGCCTCCTCTGTCAGTAACATTTTATATAAATTAGTTCGGTGATATACTTTTACCATTACATTTCCTACACTTATGGGACATATAAAGGGCGATTTGTGAGCTATTATCTTTTGATGACACTGGTTTAAATAGTTCACGCACGTTTCGCAATACTATAAACATGAATCTTCTTACAAACGAACAACGCTTCCAAGTTATTGAATTTTATTATGAAAATACGTGCTTTGTTAAGATAGTTCATCGCGCGCTTCTTCCATTTTAATACGAAGCTCATTTTTGGCTCAATGGGTACGTAAATAAGCAGAATTGTCGATTTTGAAGTAAAGATCAGCCAGAAGCTTTGTTAGATCTACCAATGCATCATGAAAAAGTCACAGTTTGGAGCGTTTAATGGGCTGGTGGCATCATTGGACCGTACTTCTTCAAAGATCATGCGAATCGTAACGTAACTGTGAATGGTGAGCGCTATTGTGAGATGATATCAAACTTTTTTTTGTCCGAGCAAGAGCTTGACATGCATGACATATGGTTTCAACATGACGGTGCCACATGCCACACAGGAAGTGAAACAATTGACTTATTGAGGGTTGAGTTCGGTGAAATTTTTATTTCACGTTCGGGACCGGTCAATTGGCTGCCTAGATCTTGCTCTACCAGAATAACTGTTGGGCCAGTTCCCATTTTCAATATTTTTGACATGGCACGGTTAAAATTTAAGGCGGAAAATCTTTTTTATAGTCACCGCCATATGATGGGAAGAATATTTTTATTCGTGACTCCACAAGAAAGCGATTTCCGACCCTATTTGATATCTATTATTGATTGTTTTCAAATTCTTAGTCGATCCATGTGTTCCCAGTCCGTCGAAATCATGAACGTACGAGGGAAAAAAGCTTGCAGACTTATATTTTGCATATAATTTTTTTATACCCACCCGTGTAACATGATCTTCCAGATGGCAATACAAGGGTTCCATCAATCCAAGACTGTGGCGCTCGCAGCAGTGCCTCGCACTCGACCTCAAGTGTCGTCTCTGGTATCCGATCGGAAACTTCTTCCCTTCCTTCCAGGTTTCCTATCGTCGCCTTGATTATACCGCGATGGTATGAACTGCTTCCATCCTCAATCTATACTTCTATCACCTTAAGTCTCATTGCCGAAGTCTCTGCCTCACACTAAATCTTTATTTCAATGGGTCGGATATCTAGAATAGTCTTAAGTGCCTCAGTGGGCGTAGTCCTCATTGTTCCGCCTATGCCAAGACAACGTATTCTCTGAAACTGTTGCATGGTCCTAATGTATCACTTTTTTCCCTCCATAGCAGTCCACTAAACTACTGAGGCGTAAATAAGTGTTGGTCTAATCACGCTTCTGTAGAGCCAGTGAACTATCGTCGGATTCTGGCACCATTTCGAGCCTACGGCCCATCTCCATAATGCCCAACATCTGTGAGCCTTCTCAGTACGCTCCAGAATGTGACACTTCCAATTAAATTTCCTGTCCAAGATCACCCCTAAGTATTTGACCTTGTCAGACATCAAAATCGTTTTATTGAGGAAACGTGGTGCATCAAATTGGCCCACCTTCGTCTTCCTCGTGAACAGGTATACTTAATTCTTCTCTGATCCCCCATTCCTCTATTTCTAAAATTTCAACTCCCTCAAAGTGGACACTACTTTTTTGAATTATTGTTATTTGCAATTTAATTTCACATTAACCTTTAACCATTTACATTAAGTTTTTAGTGAAAGCCCATTTTTGTATACGAGCCCTGAATTTTCAAGAAGATTACATTAACCTTAAATATCTTCAACATTTAAGCAAATTGCGAAGCCGGTCTCATGTCTCTGGTGCTTTAACCTAAAAATTATAAAACTTTAATTTATTCAATGACAACAAAAGGACACCGGGCAAAACCTTAAGCTACAGTACACGTTCTAGTCGCCATCACGATTGTCCTTTGACTCCCTCACCAACGCCGTTCCTCTGACCATTGTTCTCGTTCCAGTCTTCATCATCATTATCCATCACACAAAAACATCACAACTGCCAGGCACTTGTCTTTGCATACCCTCAGGGGAAGACCATGCTACAATAATACCATGGCATAGTTAGTTACCCCCAAAGCAGCGCATATAATGTAAGGCTACAAATGTATGCTTGAATGCTGACAGGACGAGAATTGTAACTACGTGTACGCCTCGTCGATAGAAGTTGGCTGTGGCATCAGCTTTGCTTTGGCCCATGTATATTTCTTCTGTTACTTTAGCTTCTGGCAACAGCTGCAATTTTTCACCTGAGCAATCTTTCAAAATGAGCTATTAAGTAACTAACAAGGATTCCGATTTCGTTACATTACGTTTGGATGTTGATTTTTTCTATTCTGTTTTTGCTTCATTGCTACAGTGAGGGCGACGGGAGAAGTAGATGTTACGGCATCTTAAATAACACGCTGTAGAAGGAAAGGAAGGAAAAAACTTAGAACAAGAAAGCGTTGAAAATTAAGTATTTTAATGGTAACATTGGCTGGAATGAAAATTTAAACTGGGTAGAGATTGGTAATGAGGGTTAGGATTGATTTTAGTAAAGGCATGCAATCAGACTCATTAGACAGATCTGTTACATTTAAAAAAAGAAAGTACAAAAGATGAAATTACGATTTTAAGAGATATAGTTGAACTTATCGTATGGCTTAAAAAAGCGAATAATCTCAAAATGCTTACACTGCTATCTTCTGAAATTTCTTGAATGTATTGTGGACCTAAAGGGAAACTCTGGTTTATGGTGAAGACACATTTAGTCTGTCAGCATGTTTTACCATCATACAAAGACCTATTACGAGGGACATGATAAGTGGCCGTATGCCATCTGGCTTTATCGGGTTTTATCTCATTTATTACACTTTCTTATCACTAGAAATATATTGACATTGACGTATGACAATTGACAATTGCTCGGCCCAACCACCAGCTGCCCGTCTCAGGGGTACTTCTCCTATATAATTCTCCACGGATAACACAATAAGACGAGCATGTAACACTCCTCCAAGGAACAGGTAAAAGGTGTGGGATACTTATCGTATGGGCGTTTTCTCCCTACCCTCGTCTTCTGTTATTGTTGTGTCTTCACTCTTAACTTGCTTGCTGGGTTCTATTAAATATCCAGATCTAGAAACGGCAAATAAGGTGGGGGTGCGTCCAGACTGTTCTGTTGATTAGTCGATTAGGCTTGGTTAGATAAATGCACAGCTGACGTATGTCGTGTGTTTCCTGTATCCATGTCCAGTAGGTATAGAGGTGGCCGCATCTAACAGAACGTAGTTGAACCATCACTAAACAAGTTTTCCAGGGTAGCTTAGCCACTTCGTATGCTATGGGAGAATGGTTTCCAACAATGTTATTAACTCGGGATGCTTCCGCTTCATAATTTTCGTGAATGCTATTTAGACCCGTATTTGTCAAGTTCTTTGTCCGGTATCTCATTATAGGCAAAGGATAAGAATTGCTATGCTATTGGAGCTATGTCAGGTTATAAACCATATTTGGCTTGGATGTTAAAGACAATAGAAGATCCTATTGTGCAAAATTGCAAACAAATCGGACAAGAATTGCATCCTAGAGGGACTTAAGAAGTAAAATGGGTAGATCGGTTTGCATGGACGCTATATCAGGTTATGGACATATTCAGACCATATTCGGCACGTATATTAGAGGGCATAGAAGAAGTCACTTTGCACTAACACTTTTGCATTACGCCTTCCAGAGGCTCAAGAAGTAAAATCGGGAGATCGGTTTATATGGAAGCTGTATCAGGCTTTAGACCGATTCGAACCGAACTTGGTACATCCATTCAATGTCATTGAGGATGTCATAGTATAGAATTTCAGCCAAATCGGATAAGAATTGCGCCCTCCGATGGCTCAAGAAGTCAAAACAGGAGGTCGGTTTATAAGGCAGCCACATCAGATGTGATTAGGTGCGAAACATTTCTTTGCGAACAGCGTCTACGTAATAAGGTTCTTGCTTCTACACGAGGAAGTTCTTCATCTATCCCAACTCTTGTTAAGGATGATCAAACGTTCACTGACCCCGTTGATAAGGCAAACCTGTTGGTTGATATATTTGCAGGGAACTCTTCCCTGTCGGATAGCAAACAAAAACTCCCCCAATCGAAAATGTGTCTGACGTAATGCACCAGATATTTTTCGAACTCGTGGAGTTAAAAGGGCTCTTGAGAATCTAGACGTAAATAAATCCCCGGGCCCGGATGGCATATCAATACTTGTCTTACTCAAGTGTTCTTCAATGCTTGCTCGTCTATTACGCAACCTTTTCAACCTTGCCTGTCGTTGGAAAATTGCGAACGTTCAGCCAATGCCCAAGAAGGGTGAAGCGAGCAACCCTGCGAATTACCGGCCAATTGCGAGAGAGCTGAGCATATCTACAAGGTTATGGAGAGCATGGTTAATCACCATCTTTTGAGGTATTTAGAGTATAATGGCCTCCTAGCGACCAACAGTATGGGTTCCGCAGAAATCGCTCTACGGGCAACCTCATGGCATTTCTGTCGGAATGTTGGAGTCGCTCAATCCACCAGTTTGGTGAGAGTAAGATTGTGGCTCTGGCTATCTCCAAGGCATTTGATAGGGTCTGGCATGGTGTACCACTATCTAAGCTTGTCGCATTTGGTATCGGTAATGCCTTCGTTCGATTTATTTCGAGCTTTCTCAGAGGTCGCACTATACGAGTCATTGTAGATGGGTTCTCATCCCATGAGCATAAATTGACCGCAGGTGTACCCAGGGCTCTGTCCTTTCCCTATCTTTTTTTCTTATTTTCATCAACGATCTATTGATTTAGACATCGAATCCGATCTACTCATTTGCGGAAGACAGTAATCTCTGCCATTCGTACTCATTCGACCATAGGCCGAGTCTTCGATAGATTGTGGACAAGAGGCGGATGATAGACGATACACACTGCCAGGATTTACTGAAAATTTCTGAGTGGGGTCGAATAAATCGAGTAGATTTTAATGCACGGAAGACTCAGTGCTGTTTGTTGTCACACACACGATTCGCTGACCCGTTACGATCATCTTTGTCTATCAATGGTATAGGTGTTGAGCAATGAGAAAAGCTCTTGATGTTCTGGGCATGAAAATACAAAGTGATGTGCTTTGGGCTAAACATATGTTTAAAGTGTCGAAAGAAACATTCAAGTGATTAAGCTTCCTTAAACGGTGTAAGAATTACTTTACTCCTTCTGATCTTCTTAACATCTACACCACATTAATAAGGCCAAAATGGAGTACAACTCACATGTATGGGATGGAGCTTCAAAATCATCCCTGGAGCTATTGGCCCGTGTACAAAAGAGAGCGATGGAGTTGTTTGGAAAATGTAGGGTACCCAACTCCATTGCCTCCCTTGAACATGGTCGTCATGTGGGTTGTTTGGCGCTGTTCTATCGGTACTTTCATGGTGTGTGTTCGTCTGATATTCGTCTTCCTATTACTGATTTTTGTCAGAGATACTAGGCATTCCAGGATCTCACACCCTTTTGCGATTAATTGGCCAGCGGACCGGACAATGCATTATAGAGAATACTTATTATATATATAGAGAATACTTATTTCGCCCGTAGCGTTCATATATGGAATCGACTTCCGGCTAATGTTTTTCCCACCCACTATTACATCCAGAGATTTAAGACAAATGTTAATAAACACTACATCCTTTTCCCCCGGGATATCGGTTTATATGTCAGCTTTATATAAATAGGGACCGATATGGCCCAATTAAATTCCCAACCGACCTACACTAATGGGAATAAAAAGGGATTTTTTAAGAGCTATAGGAAAGTTAAAAAAAAACATAAAATTCAGAAAATGCATGAAATCTTTATTTTAATCGATAGTATGGTTCCTACAATTTAATGTTTGAAAATTATTTCATGCAAATGTTGACCGTGACTGAGCCTCAAATGGTTCATCCGCTTAGTCCAATTTTGGCATTCTCTTTCCAACATTTCATCCGGTATCTCAGGAATAAATGCGTCAATGTTGTCTCCCAATGCGTCAATTGAAGCGAGCTTGTTTGTATAGACATAAGCTTTAACATGGCCGAAAAAATAGTCTAAAGGCGTTATATCGCACGATCTAGGCAGCCAACTGACTGATCCCGAACGTGAAATAAAATGTTCACCGAAATCTCCCCTAAATAAGTCTATTGTTACGCGTGCGGTGTGGTATGTGGCACCGACTTGTTGAAACCACATGTCATGCAAGTCAAGCTCTTGCATTTTGGACAAAAAAAAAAAGTTGGATATCATCTCACGATAGCGCTCATCATTCGCAGTTACGATTCGCATTATCTTTGAAGAACTACGGTCCAATGACGCCACCAGCCCATTAAACGCTCCAAACTGTGACTTTTTCATGATGCATTGGTAGCTCTTGCAATGCTTCTACCTGATTTTCACTCCAAAATCTACAATTCTGCTTATTTACGTACCCATTGGGCCAAAAATGAGCTTCGTCCATAAAATGGAAGAAGCGTGCGATGAAACAAAACACGAAACATTCGTGAGCAGTGTTGCTAAAAAGATAATAGCTAAAAAATCACCCGTTATTTGTGCAAAATTTCAAACGCCTAACTTTACTTCTTCGAAAGTTCGCGTGCTTTTCACAGACAGACGGACAGCACGGACGGACATGGCTAGATCGATTAAAAATGTTAAGTACTTTATGGGGTCTCAGATCAATATCTCGAGGAATTACAAACGGAATAGCGAAGTTAGTATGCGCCCATCCTATGGTGGAGGGTGTAAACAAGATTGCTAGACTGATAAGTATCTCGACTATCTGTCACCGAGACCGACTTAGTAAGATCTTTAGGATTCGCTTTCCCGCAATAGAGTAATGAAAATTTTTTTATATGACTCCAAGAAGCAGTAAAGGACGGGATTGGCGCTCTTCTCAGAGACACTCGTCTTTTATGCCATTTAGATAGCCTCAAATGAAATCTTAGGAAGGTAGTTACCAACTTCGAAACTCAATGTGGCCAGTAAACTCGAAGTGCGTTGCTGAGTCCCTGAAGAAACAACAAGTTTATGTCATAGCGCCGAGTTTATGGCATAGCGCTAACTTGGAAATCCTCCAGGAGCTGTCATGATGGTGATGAGGAAGAAACTATCGAATGCTACAGGCTTTCCCTTTTTAGGAACGCGATTTTTTCTGACCATAGCGATATTTTAGATATTCCTCTGGGTTTTTCCATATAGATATGGATAAGGCTGGATGGGTTCAATGGGGGGCGCGATAAGAACCTCTGGTTGACACACACCGAGTAAACATTCAAGTGGGCATGAACTGGTGCTCCGAAATCGAAATCTAAATCTCTTCTTTTATGTCTTCATTTCCCTATCCCGTCTCTAGGTCTGATCTGGGGACTCCCACTTACTCTTTACACTTTGCTTATACATTTCCTTTCCCGCTGGAGTGTCACAATGGGCTAAACTAGCCTTCGAGGTAACATTTCTTAGTCTAAACATGCTCACACGATTTGAAGGCTGCTATATAAGATTCAGGCCTAGTAATGAAAATGAAAATTTTATCATCAAACATGGGTCTATTATTTCTCAAAGTATCCTCCCTCAAGATTTATACACTTTTGCATGCACTCAAACCTATTCTCGAGACACCTCCAAAACAAAAGGGGGAACAAACCTTTTTCAAGGCAAGGTGTTCATGCAATATCGAATGTATGCTGATGGAAGAAATGTCTAAGGATGCCTCTATCTCATGGTATGTCAGATAACAATTTTGACAGTCGCAGTTTGTAGTGCAATATTCTGACAAGTCTAAATCGTATGCCAGCACATGTCGCTCATCTGGCGAGTCCACATTGGCGCTTTATACAATACTTGACTTCTGACTAGCTAAATGTTATACATGTATTCAGTAAGGTTTCTTTTCCCACCAGAGTCAAACGTTCTCCTTTTTATACACTCCACTAAAAAATTGGGGGTAAACTAATTCCGATATTCATCGAAACAATGACCTGAGATTCTACAAACTATAAACGAGTATTCGTGATCGTCTTGACATTCCAAGATAATTTAGCATTGTTCGTCCGTCTGTTTAGCTGTCTCTCTGCCTGTCTGTCTGTTAATCCATCCGTCTGTCTATCTGTCAAAAGCACGCTAATCTATGGTGGTGTAAAACTAAAAATTTTAAATTGTTTACTAATATTGCACCACAATGGCACCTTCACCCTTCAACTGAATCTATAGACACAATGACGAATTTGTACCCCCTTAATATGGAATAGGAGCCACCATGGCGCAGAGATTAGCATGTACGCCTATAACGCCAAATGCCTGGGTTCAAATCCGGAGTGAACATCACCAAAATTTCCAGCGGTAATTATTCCCTTACTAATGCTGGCTACATTTGTAAGGTATCTTGCCGTGTTAAAACTTCTGTGCCATGTGGTGTCGCTATGCGGCACGCCGTTCGGACTCGGCGTACAAAAGGAGGCCCCTTATCATTGAGGTTAAACTTTAATCGGACTGCACTTATCCATATGAGAGAAGAATCCCCTGTTTCTTAATGTAATGTTCATGGAAAATTTAGTAGCAGTATAATAGGGCAAAAGAGATCCAACCTTTTCTACTAAAATTTGTATTTCATAAAATGAGTCCTTGAACTTATGAAAGAATTCTCCATATTTGCTTTAAAGTAAAATCTTTAAAAAATGTTCACCTAATTATCATCCTTCTCCCCCATTTTTGGTTTTATGCAATAAACACAAGAAACTCATTATTCCCCATAGGCAAAAAACGAAAGACACGAGAAGCATCTGCATGTGCCGGACGTGGGTGGAAGATTGACAAAAGGACTCAAATGGCTGTTGGGTTGTAACACTTTGAGGTAATTAGTGGAGCTGTTGCTGGTCGCAGTTTCTTTTGCATTTGAAGGCTTAGATGTTGCTGCAAAACAGCGAATGAGGAACACAAAAAAAAAACAAGAAAGAAAATGAGAAAAAATACTAGGAAAACAACAACAAACGTAACCTCGGTGCAATTTTGCCAACTCCAAGCGAAGTGCTTGACAAGTGGCCTCGTTTACTCATTTTCAGCTATTGCTCTTCCCACAGCAATACACTTTTACAGCTGCAGGATCCATAGAAGTGAAAAACCATTTCATTTCATACGTAATTTTTCCTCAGTGCTCTACACTTTGGTGTTGTTCTTGTCGTTTGGTTGGTTTTTTTTTATTATTAATTACTACGTCTATGTGTTTTTTGTTGCTGTTCATTTGTTCATCGCGCATTTGTTTTTTTGCCTTCAGACTATATGCATTTTAGCTGTGCGAATTAAAGTCCTTTTTGCTCTTTCATTTACCGCCAAGTTAATCTCGTGTGTCCTACGAAACAGTGTATGCGGTGTTTGTGTGTGTCCGTCCGTTTGATGGCCTTAATGCTTAGTTTAAATTAAAATACACCCCTGAGTAATTTTTTCCCATCATAATAATTTTTATCCCTCACTCTTTGCTATTTTGCAATTTTTTACCAAGCTTGTTTTTTTTTCTCTCTCTCTCTACCTTCTTCGTTTGTAGTTGGAATTTTCTTGTTGGATATTTTTTCACCTCTGTTCATATCAAACTCATTTTGCGTACGTTGCTCTTGTTTTTTCACCTTTATGCATTATGAAAACGTAGTATTTTTTGTTTTAAGCTACGTTATTATAAATGTAAGACCATAAAGTACCCTGTTTGGCATTTCTGTGCTTCGTTTTTTCTTACCACTTTGTATTTGGCATGTAGACATATTAAATTGTAAGTTTTTTTCTGTGTCTGGCTAAGAGATGTGAAAAGATTTTTGCAAAAATTAATTATGTTAGTTAAAAAAAATGTTTTCCACAGAGACGTTTGCGGAAAAAATTGTGCGAATTAAATTCGGCAGCATTGCAAATTAATCTTCAGCCCTAGAGTATGCTTTATTTTTGTTAACAAATGTGCTTTGAGAGTGGGAGAGAGTATGCTTTATTTTTGTTAACAAATGCGCTTTGAGAGTGGTATAGGATGGCAAAAGAATGAAAATACTGCTCAAAACAAGCGGAGAAGGGCTTAAAATTTTTTGCGGGGAGGCAGTCTGCCTGACAAGCCCGGTTATAGACTATCGGTGCCTGAAATAGTCTGCCACACACACGTCTTGTAATTCCGACGGTGGTATAATATAGTGAACTTGATTTAATTAGTCAAAACTTTTAATCCAATTTTTTATTTACATTAATGGCAACCTCTTCTGGTACCACGTTGTCTTTTTTGGAATTTCTTGAAGAAGTGTATGCAGGGAATTTTATAGTGTTTTCTCACTGGCTATCGTCTAAACGTTCTGTGGCGCTTGATTAATATTTAATGAATATACCTTTTTATAGAAGGTGTGGATGTTGCAGAAGTGCATATTTGATATATTGTGAGCCTTATCCCAGCCTCCTTTGATTTGCTGCATCCCTTCTTTACACTAAACAGGGAGCTTTTTGCTCATTGTCTTACTTTGGTTAATTTGTAGAACGCAACGGTTCTGCTTGGCTTTAACTTGGCAATAACCAGACTTATCTTGGTCTTCCTTTAACTCAAATGTGGACATAAACCTCACCGCGGTGTCACCGGGGTAGCTACTTTTAACAACCGTAGAACGACAAAAATATGGATTGCGGCGTCGGGCTAGTAGCCCATCACCCGGAAAACTTGAAGAGATTACTTTGAAACATGTAAAAACGTGTTATGTTCGGGCGGGCCGAATCTCATATACCCTCCACAATGGATCGCATCGCGACAGATGGGTACCGTACTTGCCATGGGTGTTGTCATAGAAAAACACCATCTCCAAAATGTCAGGCAAATCGCGAGGCTCAGGAAGGCAAATTTGGAGATCGGTTTATATGGCGGCTATATCAGGTTATGGACTTATTTATTTAATATATTTGGCAGAGTTGTAGGAAGTCATTCCAAAACCATATGTGCCAAATCGGATAAAAAGAACGCTCTCTAGAAGCTCAAGAAGTCTAATCGGGAGATCAGTTCATATGGGTGCAGTATACGCACTAGCGGATGTATTGGAGAAGTACGGGGCAGATATTACTGTCATAGAGAAGTGCGATGGCTTGGGTAAGGCTCCACAACAACACCGAGTGGTGACGCCCTAAATTATAGCTGCCATGAGACGATGTATGAATTAAGCTATAGATTTGTGCTTAGTCGGAGACTTAAACAATTTGTCTCCTGGTTTATTCCGTTGGATGAGAGGCTAGCCACAATCCGCATAAAAGCCAAATTCTTCAACATCAGCCTTATTTGTGCCCATGCCCCGACGGAAAACAAGGACGAGCAGACCAAGGATATGTTGATATGATATTAAAGTCGTTCTGGGATATTTTAATCCAAAGATAGGGAAGGAAAATATCTTTGGTCCAACAGTCGGAAAATTTTGCCCATATGAAGAAACTTCCCATAACGAATTGAGGCTTATAGATTTCGCAGCGTCACCAGATTTCAACATCGGAGGAATTGTCACCCGATCAGATCACGAGAAATCAAATATATCATATTGTGCTAGATGGAAGGCATTCAACCAGCGTGTTAGATGTACGATCGATCCGAGGGGCAAACGTCTATTCGGATTATTACCTTTGTTGCAGCAAAGGTTCGCACCCGTCTTCGTGTCGCAATAAACGTACGATATGGCACTGCAAGGAAGCTGGACATCGGAAGGCTGCAAAAACAACAGGTGGCAACGGCATACTGCACTCGGCTGACCCAATTTTCGAAGAAAGCACTCCCTGTCACGATAGCGCAATGGCAAACCATTACTCACACCATGGAAAGAGCCGCAATATCCATACTTGGTTACCAAAAACTTAAGCCAAGGAATCCATGGTACGACCAGTAGTGGCAAAAAGCTACTGAAGCCAAGAATACGGCATACAGGACAACATTACAATCAGTAGCAGCGCGTCAAGCATAGGAAAGGTATCGGGAGAAAAGGAGAGAGGAGAAACGTCTTTTTCGCAGGAAGAAGAGGGAAATGGAAAGACGTGAGTGTGAGCGAATCGAGATGTTCAGGAGCCTGAATTAAGTCCGAAAATTCTATCAAAAACCCACAGAACCAATCCCTTATAATGGTATAGAATGTGTACCTCCTAGTCAGAGCGAGGTCCACGTAGCAGTAACTCGGCTGAAAAACAATAAGACAGTAAGAGCCGAATGGTTACTAGCTGAACTGTTTAAGACCGTAGGCGAGACGCTGATAATGCGTATGCATCAGCTCATCTGCCCAATCAGGCTAAAAAAACGCATACCCGATGATTGGAACCTGAGCATACTATGTCCCGTACACAAGAAGGGAGACAAAACGGTATGTGCCAACTACAGAGGAATAACTCACCTCCCCATCGAGTACAATATACTATCGAGCGTACTGTGCGAAAGATTAAAATAAAAAGTCATCGAAATAATTGGGCTCTATCATTGTGGTCACCAGAAATTTAAAATGGAGAAATAAAATAAAATAAAATGGAGAAAGTTGTATACTACAACTTTGAGATAGTGTAGTGGCGCATGTCGATGTACCCAATATGAATATATTTCTTGGAATTGGCCCGCCTGATAATAGATATGGACATTCCTGTTTTTTTTCCAACCCCAACGCGAGTTAACATACAATGTGGATGCTAGAGTATTTTTGTTGTTGTGATTGCTTGTCTCATGTTGTTCCCTTATTGGAACATATTTGGAGCTTTGCCTATGCTGTTTTTCTTCTTCTTCCTCCTTGTAGCACTGTTACAGTTGGATTCACTTACATTGACCGCTGTTGATGATTCAAAGCTTAGTGTGATCATGTGTTATAACCACTTAGCTAACAGAGACGCATCATAGGCGGTAGCCTAGGGGAAGCGCTACAGCCTACGAAC
The DNA here is from genome assembly GCF_963082655.1 of Stomoxys calcitrans. Taxonomy (NCBI): domain Eukaryota; kingdom Metazoa; phylum Arthropoda; class Insecta; order Diptera; family Muscidae; genus Stomoxys; species Stomoxys calcitrans. Next base: position 19,513,040 of record NC_081552.1, read on the forward strand.
CGGTGAGCGTGAGTTCGAATACCGGCAGCAGTGTTTCTTTATACATTTATATTTTTTATTTATTTATTTTTTTTTTTTGTTTGTTTCATTTCATTTGTTTTCTTTTTTTTTGATCATTTGATCACATCAAAGTTCAAATGAGTTGTTTAATTTTTTTTCCTTTTGGTTTTCTTTTTTTGACAACTATTGGATAAGGTGGAAAATGGTTTTGGTTGTTAACATCCACACATATAAGTCCGACCAAATCATAGGTTTAGAGCACTTTGTCTCCATATTGAAAAGTTGCTATAATTTCCCCTTAGCCCTAGTGGTGAATGTTAACTTCTTTTCTATGTTCTTTGTAGCTTTTCTTTCGCATTGGAGTTCCCATACACTCACAAATGGATTATTATTGTATTTGTGGCATGTATGTAAAAGAAGACATTTTTGGTTTTGAGAATTTTAATTTGTGGTAGTAATTCAGCAATTTGCCCCATTGTTTAGGTCAAGGCTACAAAAGGTGGTAGCAGACTGATTTGAGATCCATTTTGCTCCAACCTTGCAACCGTGTGCACCCAAAAGTTTAAGTTTTTGTGTCGTAAAGGACTTGAGATTCTTTAAAAGTGTAAAAGCGTTATCCTTGCTTTAGTAAAAAAGGGATTAAATTTTTTTTTTTGTTGGTGGCAGTTCTCCTCAATTTTTATTTTTTTATTGTCCTGCAGAATCGATGTTTATTTATAAAATCGCGGGTAAATAATTGTTGCAAGTGTTGGATTCCTGCATTTTCTTTTTGCTGAGGGTTTTATCCCCAAAGCTGGAGTGTTGGTCCCCTGTGATCATTTAACTCCTGGATTAATACATTTGGTAAGGTGGCATTTTTTCTAAACAATTTCTCAATTTCTTTTGAGAACTCATTGTTCTGTGGGCCTTGTTTCTCTGATTCTAGGATTCCCCCTTTCCCTGTGCTCATATGGATTTTTCTGTTTCTGCTGTGCAGATTTGGCTGCCTGAGAGAGTCTAACAAAAGTCTTTTCATTTTTTTTGATCAGTGGATTCTGGTGTTTTAAATGGATCGTTTGTCTTGGTTTCAAGTACAAGAAAAAAAAAGAGCCGTCGGGATTGGTGCAACTCATTTAGTTTTTGTTTTTCGGGAATCGAAACAAACGCGTTTTGGTTGAAAAATCACTCTCGAAAAGGAAAAAAAACTCTTGCGTGCTAATTCTTAGGTTTTGTAACTTGCTAAAAAAAAAGACCTTAAAAAAATAATTATTTTTCCGTATTTTTGCCCATGTAATTTGCCTCAAGTGTTATATAGTTTAATTTTTGCTCATTTGTAAGGCAGAGATGGAGAACCGAATCGGAAGTGAAACAAAAAGTTAATGCCTAATTGAGAGTTTTTTTTGGTAAAAGTAGTTTGGCAATCCAATGTTTTAGAAAAAGGCGAATATAAAAAAAAACCGATAGAGTGAATCGTATCAAATGTTAAAGACTATATTGAAAAAAGTGATTTTTTGTGTATGCCGCGTATTTTGTTAAAAACTTGCAATTGGCTGGAGTTTGCTGGTTTGTTTTAATAACCCCTCACCCCTCGAAAGGCCTTTCAACGTGGGAGCTCCAACAAAAACCAAGTAAGTGCAAACTGTTATACTACCACTGAGCAAAGCCAAACAGATTTATTTTTTTCGGAGAGTGAGAGAGATGCCGTTACCTCTCTCAGGTAATTTTTGTCAAATTAAATAATTTTTTTTCTTTTAAATTAATTTAAAAATGTTTTAAATCTTCCCCCATAATTTTTAAATTGGAATTTTTGCAAGTTGGCAACTTTCAGATGATCTGTTTGTGTTTGTTCAGTTAAATATCCTGCATATACATATATATCTGATTCTGTGCTGGTGGATATGTCAATGCTAAAGTGTTAACATGCTATTGGAACCTCTGTTAACTATGTTGATTCGCTGTTAACAAGACTCTCAGAAAATGTTCTTGGGTCTGAAAAGCACTGCTTCGATTGAAATAGCTTTGATACATTTTTTTTGGCAATATTTTTTATATGAATGTACGTTTTGTGCCTTTTGATCATTGACATATCTAGCCCAGTATGCCTATAAAATATTGTTTTTACATTTGATACCATTTTTATTGAAATTTGGCTGCATATTAGTCAAAACTTCGCGATTTAAAATTAGTTTTTCGTTTTATACAACCGAGTGGGTTGTGTTGATGTATGTGTGATTAGAGGAAAAAAATGAAGTAAGGGAAAAAAGGGGTCAATGCACTCACAGCTGTTTTACTTTAACAGAAGTACAAATGGAAATACACTCACACAGCTACATATCATTTTTTTCATAATGAGCCTTTTAAATGAAGTTTGTTTCACAGCCGATTTAGTTTTTTTTCTGCCGTGCTATGAATTCAAATAAACTCGCCAATTGATTCTTATTTGATATATTATATAAATATTTTTTTTCATGCCGTGTTTTTTTTTTACCCTTCTTGTTAAGTTTTGAGATTTGATTTAAATGATTAGTTTTTTTTAAGAGTTATGAAAATAATTTTAGTAAATTAAAGGATCAATTTAGATATAAAAAAAAATTGGTTGTTAGCCTTGACTTTAATATTTCTTTTATTATATTTTTTTTTTGTCTGTTTTTAAAGTAGGATGTGATTCATCTCTATAGTGAGCGACCGGATTTGATAATGAACTTTTTCTTAATAAATTTAATGAATTTGTTAAATATGGAGTAAGCCCAAACCTTTGAGTTTGATTTGTAGGGTCGGTAAAGGAAGGTAGGGTAAATATTATGGGTTTACCAACCAAGAAGCGATTTCTTTGGATGCTTTTGGTAAACAGGAAGGGAGGGCATGCTGTGCAGCTTACACCTTAGCACAGCCGATCGAATGATGTCGGAAATAGATCCTCTGGTGTTGTGACCCCCTTATACTTTGTGTATTTGTCTATTCTATCTGACTTTCTTTTGTTTTGGTTTTGCTATCATTCGTGCACGCATTAACATTAAAGCTGGTAGTTGGTAAAATTAAACGATGAACATTGGCAAGATCCCTCCCATCCGACGAGCAATAAGGCCGGTGAAATATGCGTGCCATGCCGTTTTGTTTCATCTATAGACATTTATGTGGAGTTTTGCTCAGACTAGACCCTTGCACACTACAGTTTTTGGCGCCCAACGTGGGGCCCGAGTGAATTAAAAATTTTTTTTATATTGAACGGCTTGATATTTCAGATATCGTAGGATTTTTCACTCAGCTCCTAGTATTTTTCCTCTCTTTTCTTTATACTGCCTTTATTTTTTTCCCCATTTATTTTCTTTTGTCGGGATAACTAAACTTCGTTGGAATTTATATGTTTGATATGCAGCGGTGCTGAAGCATATAACCAGGAGTTAGGTTGTCCTGCCCTTTTTTCTCTCGTGTGAAAGTTTCAGTTGGTGTTCAGGTTGAATGAATACAGGTTTTGGACTAGGCTCTAATTCTGGCTTCAGCGTATATCTGATTGGAAACTTTTATTATTTGTTTTCTCTATTTGCGATTTGGAATGTATGAATATTATCGAGGATGTTTTTACCCATCGTAAATAACCATTTTTCTTTCTGTCTCCCCTATCAATTTGTTATTCTTCTCCTTAATTATTTCCATCTATTTTCGCATAGTTTGATAATTTTTTTTTTATTACTATCCTACCTTACCTCCTATGCCCGAACAAATCAAACTTGGTTTTCTTGATTGAATTGTTGTTTTTATTTACTTTTTGATTTTTTTTTAGTTATTATTTTGTCTTGATTTACCTTAGATTTTGATTTTTTTAATGTTATTTGAAAATGCCCCTTGAAAGAAGTTCTGAACATATTTCAGCTGCTGGAACAGCTGTTGAGGGTAACTTGCTTTTATGCCAGATTTGTAGTTCTGTTATTCAGAATCCATTACTTTTAACAGAAACCTCCTGTAGACATTCCTTTCATAAAATATGCATTACGAATTACATTAAAACTCAGTCTGATTGTCCAGTGTGTGGGTCGAACATAGTCAAGGACAGCAAAAAGTCCGGTCTTGCAACTTCGCAGAAAACAACTTCATCGGTTGCAACTAGGTCGTCTGCAAAAGCCAAGAGCTATGATGCCAATAGGGCTGAAGGATCCTCTAACCAGGATATAACTACAAATTTAGATGCTAGTGCAGGTATGTCACTACCTCAACCCAGCTTGACTTTGGACAGCATAAAGGACTTAGTGACTGCAATGATGAATAGGCAACAAACAGAGATTGTTCAGTCTCTTTCCAATCAGGTAACTTCGTGGGTCGAGAAGAGTGTTGAGGTTAGTCTTGCTCGTTTAAATATTAATCAGGCTCCACAGATTGCTAACGCATCTTCGCCGGTAGTCAATAGAAACCGTCCCTCTATGCTGAATGTAGGTGAGGTTGAGCAGAGGACATTAGAGCAGTTGCTGGGGTTGCCATATTCAAATAATGAACAGGTGAATAATGATTCTGGTAGAAGTAACCATGATGGTAATTCTGCAAGCCGATCTCGATTTAGTGCCCCAAATTTAAGCCATGATTTAGCCTTTCGTCCTGATAAGGTTAGCCAAATAATTGCCAATTGGAAGATTAAGTTCAATGGTAGTTGGAACAGCTTACCTGTTGATAATTTTATTTATCGTGTTGAAGCCCTAACTAGACAGACATTAAATGGTGATTTTGACATCCTTTGTCGTAGCGCAAGTGCACTTTTTGAAGGCAAAGCCAGTGACTGGTTTTGGAGGTTCCACCGTACTGTACGTGTTGTTCAGTGGTTCGATCTTTGTAGAGCATTACGTCAGCATTATAGGGACTCCAGAACTGATATTGACATAAGAGAATTAATACGCGACAGGAAGCAAAAGCCAAACGAACCGTTCGACACTTTTTATGATTCAGTCATAGACTTGGTCGATAGACTTGATGAGCCCCTTGATGATAAAACGCTGGTGGAAATCTTACGTCGCAATCTACAACCAGATATCCAGCATGAAATATTAAATATGTCGATTAGCTCGGTTGGTCAATTGCGTGAAATTTGTCGGCGTAGGGAGTTCTTCCTACAGGATATGAGTCGTAAGCATGGATTCTCCGGTAGCAGGCATAATCATTTTTCAAAGCGTGCAGCAGAAGTTGAATTCAATGAAGTTAACGAGCCTGAATTACTTGAGTTTGAAGAAGTTTCGGAGGTCTCATCTGTGTGTTGGAATTGTAGGCATACAGGTCATAGATACCAAGAATGTTTAGCTGATCGCAGTGTTTTTTGTTATGGTTGTGGTACTCCACAAGTATATAAACCCAATTGTAGGAAATGTAATGACAATCCAAAAAACTTCCAGAGCTCTGCACTGAGAAGTGCACCCAGACCGAAAACTTGTCAACAATCCTCACAGACCATGTAAAAATATTTTCTCGTTCAAATTTTCCTTCGGATACTCAACCTGAGGAAACCCATAATACTGAATATTCAAATAAAAATTATGATACCCAGGATAATACTGTGATTCAAAGTACTTGCCCTACTACTACAGGACCTCGTCCAATAATACCTTTTCATGTGAGGTTAAAAAATTATCTCAAGGTCAGAGACAGGATATTCAATGAAGAGCCTAGGGTTGCCAGGTCAAGCAAAAGGATGAGAAAATTTTGGAAAATTGTCAAGAATTTAAAAAGGAACTTTAGTGTTTCAGTACTTGAGAGGCCAGGCGATGTTCGTCCTTATGCTGAGGTGCGTTTGTTAGATAGAAATGTGATAGGTCTTTTAGACACTGGTGCCTCCGTGACGTGTCTTGGTGCTCAAGCCGCTATAGATTTTCTAGGATCTCAGATTCCTTATAAGAAATTAAACACCACTGTCAATACGGCTGATGGTAAACCTCAAAGGATTGCGGGTGTTTTTACGACTGAAGTGGTTTTTAGAAATAAAAGTGAGCCCATTACTATTTATGTGGTTCCTAATTTGTCACAGGATTTGATACTTGGCATTGATTTTTGGAGGAAATATAACCTTCTTCCTCAGTCTCTTTTAAATGGAATTTCCAGTTTATCGTTCTCAGTAGGCGATGCCCAAAATTTAGACCAGAAATATCTCTCGGTGGATCAGAAGTTTCAGCTGCAATGTGCTATTGATTTATTTCCTTCGTTCGCGAAAGAGGGCCTAGGGAAAACGAATGTTATTTGCCATACTATTAATACGGGTGGTGCAACCCCGATAAAACAAAGGCATTTCCCTGTCTCTCCGGCGATTGAGAAGCTAATCTACGAAGAGCTTGATCGCATGTTGGCTATGGGTGTAATAGAGGAGTCCACTAGTCCTTGGTCTTCACCGATTGTTTTGCATAGAAAACCAGGCAAGAATCGCTTATGCTTGGACAGTAGAAAACTTAATGCTGTTACAGAGGGGGATGCTTATCCACTTCCACATATCGATGGTATCTTGAGTCGTTTGCCTAAAGCTGAATTTATATCCAGTCTTGATTTGAAGGATGCATTCTGGCAGATACCGCTAGATGAATCGTCGAAAGGTAAGACTGCATTCACGGTTCCTGGGAGACCCCTTTATCATTTTAAAGTTATGCCATTTGGCTTATGTAATGCCCCGCAAACCATGTGCAGGCTTATGGATAGGGTGATACCGGCATCTCTCAGAGCTGAGGTTTTGGTCTACCTGGACGATCTTCTAGTGGTATCTCCCACATTTGATCGGCATCTAGAGGTACTCAAGGAAGTGGCTAAGTGTCTTCGTAATGCTGGACTTACAATAAACGTAGGAAAAAGCAAATTTTGTATGACAGAAGTCCGATATTTAGGCCATGTAGTTGGGGACGGGACCATTCGTACCGATCCAGGAAAAATTTCGGCCATTACTGAATTCCCGACACCGAGATCGGTTAAACAAGTCCGACGATTTCTAGGTATGTCAGGGTGGTACAGAAAGTTCATCAGGAATTACGCTGCTATTTCTAGTCCCTTAACTGATTTGTTAAAGACTAATCGAAAATTCGTATGGACCGAGGAGGCCCAAAAATCCTTTGAAGATTTGAAATCCATTCTTAGCTCAGCCCCTGTTTTGCACAGTCCTGATTTTTCACAGCCGTTTTTTATACACTGTGATGCCAGCAAAACAGGAATAGGAGGAGTCTTGGTGCAAAAGAATGCGGAGGGCGATGAGTTTCCTGTGGCGTTTATGTCTAAGAAACTTAACCAAGCCCAACGTAACTATAGTGTCACTGAACAAGAATGCTTGGCAGCAATGCTTTGCATTAAAAAGTTTCGAGCTTATGTCGAGGGACATGAGTTCACGGTGATTACTGATCACGCCTCTCTTAAATGGCTCATGTCCCAAACTGACTTAAGCACGCGGCTAGCTAGATGGGCCTTGAAGCTTCAAGGATACCGGTTTAAAATTGAGCATAGAAAAGGGTCGCAGAATATAGTTCCTGATGCGCTTTCGCGTACGAATACCGATGACTTGTCCGAAATATGCGGTCTGTCCGAGATAAGAAATGAACGCGGGGTTTTTGTTGATTTAAAATCTGAACATTTTTCCTCTGACGACTACAAGGACTTATTGAGAAGGGTTGAAGATAATCTCGATTCCACTCCCGACTTGAAGATTATCGATGGTTATTTATACAGACGAACGGAACACGCCGTTGGAGAACAGCTTGCTGATGACATGATTTGGAAGCTATGGATTCCTAAAAGTATGGTTCCAGAGGTATTGCAGAAACATCATGATGACCCCTTGTCTTCGCATTGTGGGATTAATAAAACATTGGAAAGAATTCGCAGATACTATTTCTGGCCGAACTTAGTTTGGGATGTTAAGAATTATGTTAACTCGTGTGAAGTTTGTAAGAGTACAAAGCACCCTAATGTTGTTATGAGACCACCCATGGGTGACACTGGTTCATCCCATAGATTCTTTCAGCGCTTATTTGTTGATTTCATAGGACCTTACCCTCGATCCAGTTCAGGGAATATTGGAATTTTTATTGTCCTTGATCATTTTTCAAAATTTTGTTTTCTCCGCCCGGTTAAAAAGTTTACAGCTGATGCTGTTATTAAGTATATGGAAGAAGATTTGTTTCACACATTTGGTGTACCAGAGAGCGTTATCTCGGATAATGGAACGCAGTTCAAAGCAAAGAAATTTAATGATCTTTTGAATTTTTATAAGATTTCTCATATTTATACCGCAGTTCATTCGCCACAGGCTAATGCCTCTGAACGGGTGAACCGATCCGTCATTTCTGCTATTAAAGCATATGTAAAACCCGATCAAAAAAATTGGGATGAAAAACTAAGCCACATTGCGTGTGCTTTGCGTTCGACAGTACATACTGCCATTGGGACTTCCCCTTATTTTATGGTTTTTGGTCAAAATATGGTGACTAATGGTTCTATTTACCAACTGCTAAGAAAACTGAATGCTTTAGAGGATAGGGCGATACAATTTAACAGATCGGACACCTTTGATGTTGTTAGATCTAAAGCTGCTAATGTGATGAGAGTGCAACATGATCGTAATGAAAGACAATACAACCTACGTTCGCGTGAAGTGTCATATAATGTTGGTCAAGAGGTGTACAGGCGAAATTTTAGCCAAAGCAGTTTTGAAAAAGGATACAATGCTAAACTTGCACCTACGTTTATTAAATGCAGGGTTCGTCGTAGAATTGGTACTTGTTATTATGAACTTGAAGATCTTCAAGGCAAGTTGGTTGGTACATATCATGCAAAAGATATGAGGCAATAGATTACATCTCCATGCGGTATCAGACTTAATCTCCAATTTGTCCATTAAGCCTGATTTTGGCGGGGGGTATTTGTAGTGGCGCATGTCGATGTACCCAATATGAATATATTTCTTGGAATTGGCCCGCCTGATAATAGATATGGACATTCCTGTTTTTTTTCCAACCCCAACGCGAGTTAACATACAATGTGGATGCTAGAGTATTTTTGTTGTTGTGATTGCTTGTCTCATGTTGTTCCCTTATTGGAACATATTTGGAGCTTTGCCTATGCTGTTTTTCTTCTTCTTCTTCCTTGTAGCACTGTTACAGTTGGATTCACTTACATTGACCGCTGTTGATGATTCAAAGCTTAGTGTGATCATGTGTTATAATCACTTAGCTAACAGAGACGCATCATAGGCGGTAGCCTAGGGGAAGCGCTACAGCCTACGAACCGGTGAGCGTGAGTTCGAATACCGGCAGCAGTGTTTCTTTATACATTTATATTTTTTATTTATTTATTTTTTTTTTTTTGTTTGTTTCATTTCATTTGTTTTCTTTTTTTTTGATCATTTGATCACATCAAAGTTCAAATGAGTTGTTTAATTTTTTTTCCTTTTGGTTTTCTTTTTTTGACAACTATTGGATAAGGTGGAAAATGGTTTTGGTTGTTAACATCCACACATATAAGTCCGACCAAATCATAGGTTTAGAGCACTTTGTCTCCATATTGAAAAGTTGCTATAATTTCCCCTTAGCCCTAGTGGTGAATGTTAACTTCTTTTCTATGTTCTTTGTAGCTTTTCTTTCGCATTGGAGTTCCCATACACTCACAAATGGATTATTATTGTATTTGTGGCATGTATGTAAAAGAAGACATTTTTGGTTTTGAGAATTTTAATTTGTGGTAGTAATTCAGCAATTTGCCCCATTGTTTAGGTCAAGGCTACAAAAGGTGGTAGCAGACTGATTTGAGATCCATTTTGCTCCAACCTTGCAACCGTGTGCACCCAAAAGTTTAAGTTTTTGTGTCGTAAAGGACTTGAGATTCTTTAAAAGTGTAAAAGCGTTATCCTTGCTTTAGTAAAAAAGGGATTAAATTTTTTTTTTTGTTGGTGGCAGTTCTCCTCAATTTTTATTTTTTTATTGTCCTGCAGAATCGATGTTTATTTATAAAATCGCGGGTAAATAATTGTTGCAAGTGTTGGATTCCTGCATTTTCTTTTTGCTGAGGGTTTTATCCCCAAAGCTGGAGTGTTGGTCCCCTGTGATCATTTAACTCCTGGATTAATACATTTGGTAAGGTGGCATTTTTTCTAAACAATTTCTCAATTTCTTTTGAGAACTCATTGTTCTGTGGGCCTTGTTTCTCTGATTCTAGGATTCCCCCTTTCCCTGTGCTCATATGGATTTTTCTGTTTCTGCTGTGCAGATTTGGCTGCCTGAGAGAGTCTAACAAAAGTCTTTTCATTTTTTTTGATCAGTGGATTCTGGTGTTTTAAATGGATCGTTTGTCTTGGTTTCAAGTACAAGAAAAAAAAAGAGCCGTCGGGATTGGTGCAACTCATTTAGTTTTTGTTTTTCGGGAATCGAAACAAACGCGTTTTGGTTGAAAAATCACTCTCGAAAAGGAAAAAAAACTCTTGCGTGCTAATTCTTAGGTTTTGTAACTTGCTAAAAAAAAAGACCTTAAAAAAATAATTATTTTTCCGTATTTTTGCCCATGTAATTTGCCTCAAGTGTTATATAGTTTAATTTTTGCTCATTTGTAAGGCAGAGATGGAGAACCGAATCGGAAGTGAAACAAAAAGTTAATGCCTAATTGAGAGTTTTTTTTGGTAAAAGTAGTTTGGCAATCCAATGTTTTAGAAAAAGGCGAATATAAAAAAAAACCGATAGAGTGAATCGTATCAAATGTTAAAGACTATATTGAAAAAAGTGATTTTTTGTGTATGCCGCGTATTTTGTTAAAAACTTGCAATTGGCTGGAGTTTGCTGGTTTGTTTTAATAACCCCTCACCCCTCGAAAGGCCTTTCAACGTGGGAGCTCCAACAAAAACCAAGTAAGTGCAAACTGTTATACTACCACTGAGCAAAGCCAAACAGATTTATTTTTTTCGGAGAGTGAGAGAGATGCCGTTACCTCTCTCAGGTAATTTTTGTCAAATTAAATAATTTTTTTTCTTTTAAATTAATTTAAAAATGTTTTAAATCTTCCCCCATAATTTTTAAATTGGAATTTTTGCAAGTTGGCAACTTTCAGATGATCTGTTTGTGTTTGTTCAGTTAAATATCCTGCATATACATATATATCTGATTCTGTGCTGGTGGATATGTCAATGCTAAAGTGTTAACATGCTATTGGAACCTCTGTTAACTATGTTGATTCGCTGTTAACAAGACTCTCAGAAAATGTTCTTGGGTCTGAAAAGCACTGCTTCGATTGAAATAGCTTTGATACATTTTTTTTGGCAATATTTTTTATATGAATGTACGTTTTGTGCCTTTTGATCATTGACATATCTAGCCCAGTATGCCTATAAAATATTGTTTTTACATTTGATACCATTTTTATTGAAATTTGGCTGCATATTAGTCAAAACTTCGCGATTTAAAATTAGTTTTTCGTTTTATACAACCGAGTGGGTTGTGTTGATGTATGTGTGATTAGAGGAAAAAAATGAAGTAAGGGAAAAAAGGGGTCAATGCACTCACAGCTGTTTTACTTTAACAGAAGTACAAATGGAAATACACTCACACAGCTACATATCATTTTTTTCATAATGAGCCTTTTAAATGAAGTTTGTTTCACAGCCGATTTAGTTTTTTTTCTGCCGTGCTATGAATTCAAATAAACTCGCCAATTGATTCTTATTTGATATATTATATAAATATTTTTTTTCATGCCGTGTTTTTTTTTTTACCCTTCTTGTTAAGTTTTGAGATTTGATTTAAATGATTAGTTTTTTTTAAGAGTTATGAAAATAATTTTAGTAAATTAAAGGATCAATTTAGATATAAAAAAAAATTGGTTGTTAGCCTTGACTTTAATATTTCTTTTATTATATTTTTTTTTTTTGTCTGTTTTTAAAGTAGGATGTGATTCATCTCTATAGTGAGCGACCGGATTTGATAATGAACTTTTTCTTAATAAATTTAATGAATTTGTTAAATATGGAGTAAGCCCAAACCTTTGAGTTTGATTTGTAGGGTCGGTAAAGGAAGGTAGGGTAAATATTATGGGTTTACCAACCAAGAAGCGATTTCTTTGGATGCTTTTGGTAAACAGGAAGGGAGGGCATGCTGTGCAGCTTACACCTTAGCACAGCCGATCGAATGATGTCGGAAATAGATCCTCTGGTGTTGTGACCCCCTTATACTTTGTGTATTTGTCTATTCTATCTGACTTTCTTTTGTTTTGGTTTTGCTATCATTCGTGCACGCATTAACATTAAAGCTGGTAGTTGGTAAAATTAAACGATGAACATTGGCAAGATCCCTCCCATCCGACGAGCAATAAGGCCGGTGAAATATGCGTGCCATGCCGTTTTGTTTCATCTATAGACATTTATGTGGAGTTTTGCTCAGACTAGACCCTTGCACACTACAATAGTTAGCAACTTTATCAACTCAGGACCGCCGTAACCGAAACAAGAAACAAATGACACTAGTTTTGAAATAAAACGAAGCTTAATATTGACTAACAGTTGCTACTTTGGATTAAGCAAGCAAATAAGGAGCAAAGCTACCTCTCGACAGACAAAAATTAAACTTTACAAGAAACTGATGCTACCTGTGCTGTTGTTTGGTTCCATAGCGTGGGTACTTGCGGAAGCAGGTGAGGCGGTACTTAGAGTGTTTGAGAGAAAAATGCTTCGTAGAATATATGGACCACGAGCTGTATGACGACGATAGCATAGTTAAACGCATCAAAATACAACAGTTGAGTTGGCTGGTTCATGTTGTCAGAATGGATGAAGAATCTCCAGCAAAGAAGTCTTTTGAAGGCGACCATAAAAGAAAACACTTAAAATTCGGTGGAGTGCACAAGCAGAGATCGACATCTCCAAACTGGGTGTCAGACCTTGAGATAGAGCGCAGAAGATCGAAGCGCTTGAACATCTATTCTACATTTGGTTTGAGGAACAAATTTTCTGTAAAAACTTATTAAAGTAAAGTAATACATAGTAACAGAAAGTCCCCGGTATAGCCTTGAGCACCATACAGGCTGGAACATTGATGTCCGATCTGTTTGGTGTTCATTGCTGTCACGCGAAGCTACTTAGCAATTAAACCCTGGCGTTCAGCGTCATAGGCGGACATGCTAACCTCTGCTCTGCGGTGGCCTCCAAATATTATTAATTCTGTTTAAATCTTGTTACCGCAATGTAATTGCCGTGGGAGCAAGGAGTTTTATAATTCTGGTGTTATATATTCATGCCACATTAAAACTAAACTTTAATACTGTATACAACACTCAACAATGATAAACTTAATTTGATCTGGAATGAAAAAAATTCTAAATTGGTTAAAGCTTTGAATGAAAAAAATATAGAGTGATAGAAGTTCGATGAACTTCATTTAATGAAATCTCCAAATAAATGACCTTCTTTTGCACATCTGATAATATTACAATACTTTAAGTCCTAATCGCAAAAGTAATATTCCTTTAAAACATCTGCTTAGAATGATCGTATTCAACTCGTAAAACTTATACAAATTTAAATATGTAGCATATTTTAAGGCACACAAAAAACTTCCCAAAACAATGGCCTATTTTCAAGAGGAGAGACTATATCACAAGGATACTCTTCACAACTAGATGTTTTTTTTTTTCTCCTATAGCTGATGTTTGTTTATAACTTCTTATCAGCCGCAGTGGCTCGTTATCATTATCTATACTGTGCTGCTATGCTTTACATTGTCCTCACCTTTTCACTCGTAAGAGATATTTTTCCGATACAACATATGGCAACAGTTAACAATATAGTTGCTTTTGTTATTGCAGCTATGGTTATTGTTGTTGCTATACAGTTACAATTTTCCCTCATTTCTGTTGATATTCAAGTTGTTGTTCTTGTTGTTATTGTACATTTAAAGCACCTTGATTATGCCAAGGCAATACAAACCTGTAGAACAATATTGACAACAATAACAACAATGCAAACAACCTATAGAACATATGTTGCCACATTGTTGGACGACGATGGCGATGACGGTGATGCTGCTGTGGCTCTTGCCATTTCCACTAGCATCTGCCACCCGCATAGCAACGCATATACCATGCCATGGAATAATAATAATAATAGCAACAATTCAACCGTCGACAATTTTACTACACTGAGTAACTGTAGGAAATTTAAATTTCAAATTTTCAATGTAAAAAGCCAGCAACCAAAAAGCGATAGAGAGAGAGAGAGAGCAAAAGCCAGAACCAGTGAAAAAATTGCAAAAATAACAACAAAAACAGCCGAAACAAACGGTTTTTAACATACTGTGAAATTACGAAAAGAAAAATTGTGCAAGTATGTTACATGTTCTTCTGTGATTTCTTTTTATTTTTTGCCTATAAGCACGCTTTTGTGGGAGTAGCGATGAATGAGCAGAAAGTAATTTGTACCACCTTATGGTAGCGGTGTGTGGCAACAGTGGTTTTAAAAGGTTTTAAATTGTAGTTGCGATACTGTCTTGTAATAAAAAAAATGGTTGCAATGCTGTTTTTGTCAGCATACTTTTAGGGGTATATTAATAATTAATATTTCCTTGGATATGAAAAGGCTAAATTAAACGAACCATTAACTTACCCGTTAATGGTGGGATATGCATAGAGATGGAGACAACATATATTTTTCTAAACACAAAATTTCCAAAAAAAAAAACATTTCAATAGAATTAATGAGATTTAAAAATTTTTTTTTTCAGCTGCAAAATTTCCTAAAGACATAATTTTCGCTCCAATTTCAAAAAATTTTAATTTATGTAAGAAAAAATTAGAAAATTTTTTTTTTTTAGACACAACTTCAATAAATTTCTTTTCTAAATGACAATGAGACATTTTTCAGGCTCAGGCCGCAAAAAAAATCTAAAGACGAAATTACACAAAAGAAATTCACTCAAAACCAAATTTAAACAAAAAAGAGAAACGAAATTAAAAAAAATCTAAGACAAACTTCTCGTTAAGTTTTTTCCAATGAAAAAATTTCAATGAAATTTTCTCTAAAGACAAATTTGCAATTAATGTTTTTTTTACCGTTAATGAAATATTTCCTGATGACAACATATTGCACAGGCTTGGGCCCCCCAAAATTATTTTTCTAACGACAACATTTTAATACATTTTTCTTTACAGACTAAATATAAAAAAATGAAGACAAAGTATCTATCAAATTTTTCAAAATATTTAATTCTAATCAGATATTTTCTTTCCAACAAAATATCTTCTTTCCAACAAAATATTCTCAAAAGAAAAAATTTTAAAGAATTGTTTTCAGAAATTTTTCTAAAAACAAAATTTCAAAAAAAAATTTGGAAGCTAAATATCAGTGTAAGTTTTATAGAAACAAAAAAGAAATAAAATTTGTTTATAAAACTAAATTTTAATGAAATTTTACGCTAAAGACCAAATTAAATTAAAATTTTGTGAATTTTTTTTTTTAATTTTTTAAGCAAAATATTATTAACAATTTCTTTGAAGTTAATATTTTCATTTCATTTCATTCCCAAAAAAAATGTGTGCACAAAAATTTTAAACAACATTTTCTCTGTGGTTAAAATTGACCAGTCTAATTCTCAAAATGTTGACCAAAAATTTAAAAATTTCCTAAATTGGGAAATGTTTGAATCAGGAGAGATTTATATTATCTAGTCAGCATGCTTTTTATAGCCACAACCATAGGATGGGGGTATACTGATCTAGTTATTCCGTTTGTAACAACTCGAAATATTCCCTTAAGACCCTATAAAATATATATATTCTTGATCGTGTCAACTTTTTTGATGTAGGTCTTTAGGGATTGCAAATGGGCCATATCGTCTCAGATTTGGATATAACTCATATATAAACCGATCTTCTTGTTTCACTTCTTGAGCCTTTGTTGCACAAAGTTATTTTTTACGATTTCCAACAACCGTACTAAGTACGGTCCAAATCGGGATATGACCTGATATAGCTCCATATAAACCGATCTCTCAATTACCCTTGTTTGGCTTTTAGAAGCTTTAATTTTTGCCTAGTTTGGCAGAAATTTTTTACGTAGAACTAAATAATGTCCTTCAACCAAATTTATTTTCTGTAAATTTTTTTGCAGAATCCACATTGAGCAACAGTTTCATGCAATTAGTACCCTATATATCCATCAAAAAGGATTTTCAGTCAATTTTAATGAGAGGATGGGGGTTCGAGTATATTAATTTTTTCATTCCGGATTTCATGGATGTCGAAAAGCCTATCATAAGTCACTGTATCGAATTTCAGCGAAATCGGACAACAAATCCGCTTTTTATGGGATTAAGACCGTAAATTAGGAGACTTCCCTATATGGGAGCTATATCTAAATATAGTCTGAACTTTACCATATGCTGATCGGATGACGGGAGGTTTAATACAAGTCACTTTGTCGAATTCCAGCGAAATGCAGCTTTTATGGGCTTAAGACGCTTAATCGGCAGATCGGTCTATATGGCAGTCATATCTTCATAAAGTCCGATCTGAACCATGTTTAAGTCGGATATCGGTATGCTTTAATCAACTCACAATTTGAAATCGGATAGTAATTGCGGCTTTTATAGGTTTGAGACCCTAAATCGGCAGACAGGTTTTTATGAAAGCTATATTTATATATAGTCCGTTACCAACCTCACCCATAAATGCAGCTTTTATGGGCTAAAGACCTTAACCAACAGATTGTTCTTTAAGACAGCTATATATGAATATATACTTATCTGAACCATATTTCAGTCGGATGTCGCTAGGCTTAAAATAACTCACTGTTTCTAATTTTATCGAAATCGAATAATAAATGCATCCGTCACGGGCTCAAGACCCCTAACCGGCATATCGGTCTATACGGCAGCTATATGTAAATATGGTTCTATATAGGCCATATTCGGTTCGAATATTGAGGCCCCTAGTACAACTTCTTGTTTCAAATTTCAACGAAATCGGATATACAATGCGGCTTCTACGGACAAGACCCTAAATCGCCATACCGGTCAATGACCCATTCAAGAACTTAGCCTGCCTATAGAAGAAATACAAGTCTGTGCAAAATTTCAGCTTAATACCTCAGTTTTTAAAGTAACACTCGTACCAGTTACTGTCAACACTATAACTTACGCCCTTTTTTCTAAAATTTAAAGCAGTGAGACGCCATGTATCAATATTGGGCCCCTCAAAATCCATGGTTTTATTCTGTACACTTGACCAATACACACACAGATAAAAATAATTAAAAAAAATAACAACTTTTGTCGAAAAAACGATGACGAAATTTGTTAAATTTCCTGAAACAATTTATTTTGAATTCCAACAACCCAAAGCACACATTTGTTGTTGGAAGGCACTCTTTGCAAGCCAACATATAACAACAATATGTCCACAAGCAAGACAAATAATCATTTAACCAGCCACCACATGTGCTTTGCTGCACATCAACACCACCACGTTTTTATTTCCTTTGTTCAGCACGCGCTGCTTGTCTGGTTCGTTTACTCCTTTGCTCTCAGGTTTTTATACACTCCACTATAGGATGGGGGATACTAACTTTGTCATTCTGTTCGTAACTCCTCGAAATATTCCTCTGAGATCCCATACAAATACATATTCTTGATCGTCACGGTATTTAAAGTCGATCTAGGCATGTCCGTCCGTCTGTCTGTCTGTCGAAAGCACGCTAACTTTCGAAAGAGTAAAGCTAGCCGCTTGAAATTTT
Organism: Stomoxys calcitrans; assembly: GCF_963082655.1. Taxonomy (NCBI): domain Eukaryota; kingdom Metazoa; phylum Arthropoda; class Insecta; order Diptera; family Muscidae; genus Stomoxys; species Stomoxys calcitrans. Next base: position 19,530,723 of record NC_081552.1, read on the forward strand.
GTACAAATTCCTCTTATTAGTGCAGATCAGTTAGGATTGTAAATGGGTCATATTGGTTTATGTTTTTATAAAGCTGCCAAATAAACCGATCTAGGATCTGGACTTTTGAGTCTCTAGAAGGTGCATTTCTTGTCCGATTTGGCTGAAATTTCACATGAGGTATTTTGTTCTGACTTCCAACACCTGTGCTAAGTATGGGAAGTAACATGAAGTAGCTATCATGTAACCCGATCTGGGGCCTTAAATTCTTGATCCTTAGAGGGCCCAATTGTTATCCGGAAATTTAGCATGACGTGTTTCGTTATGACTTCCGACAACTGTACCAAATATGGTTCAAATCGGTCCATAACCTGATATAGCTACCATATAAACCGATCTGGGATCTTGATTTCTTGAGCTTTGATGGCCCAATTATTATTAAATTTGGCAGTAATTTTGCATGACGTGTTTCGTTATGACTTCCAACAACTGTGACAATTATGGTTCTCCCTATTTTACTTCTTGGGCCCCTAAAGGACGCAATTATTATTTGATTTGGCTGAAATTTTACACAAGGACTTCTACTAAGGTCTCCAACATTCAGTTCGATTATTGTTCGAATCGGACTTGATATAACTCCTATATCATAGCAATTCTTTTCTTGTATCCTTTGTTTGCCTAAAAGGAGATACCAGGAAAAGACCACGACAAATCCGATCCATAGTGGAGGGTATATAAGATACGGCCCTGCCGAGCTTAGCATACTTTTACTTGTTTCACTCTCTCTCTCTTTCTACTATTACCCTAAAATCCAATTTTATTAATTTTGCCGCCTCGTGCTTTGAACTCATGATTTCATATTCGGTAGCCCTGCACGCATCCTCTAGCCTATCGACATCACTTTATTCATGTTGAAATAAATCATTAATCATTATTGCATAGTAAAAAATGTCTCAATAAAATTCGATTTTAAAACCAAATTTTAAGTTTTTTTATTATGAAATAAGTAATTTCGAATCCCCCGAACCTGGGCTTACAAGTACTTAATGGCATGAGTACAAGACGCGTATTTAAACAATTTACCCAGTAAAAGAATTTCTTGAAAATCCACAAAATTTCAATTATTTTATCTGTCAAGTCTCTACAAACCTACTTCAAAAAATATAATCTTCAATTCAATGGAATTTTTTTTGAGAATATAAAGTTTCATATACAAATTAGGTTGTTGGTTTTTTCTCAAAGTTATTTTTTTCGATGCAGAATCAACAAGAAGTTAGTTGAGAAGAAGTTGAGTTATCCGTGGCAATTTTTCAGTAATTAACTTGGTATTTAAATGTTGGAAAAACATAACAAAAATTGAGACCAACCTACCAAGAGAATAAAAACTTACCAATTTAGGTAGGAACCTACCAAAAACGGCAACACTAGTTAAACACTGATTATGACCATACTTAGCGCAGTTGTTGGAAGTCGTATCAAAACGCAGCTTGAGAAATTTCAGCCAAATCAAGAAAGAATTGCGTCCTCTAGAAGCGAAATCGGACCAATTTGGCCCATTTACAACCCCAACCGACCTACACTAGCAAGAAGTATTGTTGCAACTTTGCAAGTGCCTAGCTTTACTCCTTCAATAATTAGCGTGGTTTAGACAGGCAGACTGACGGACGGACATGGATACATCGACTTATGGGGTTTTAGACAAATATTTCAAGGTGTTACAAATGGAATGACGAATTTTGTACACACCATCCTATGGTGGAGGGTATAATAAAGGCTTTCGATTTGATACAAAACTTATTGCGCATGAAAAAATATAATCAATATCATGTCTAAGGGATTGGCAAAATCAGTTGACCTATTTATTGAATACTTTTAGGTACCACAATATTAGTAACAAAATTTTACATACTTTTAGGTAGCCTACATATTATCTTACTTGTTGGTGACAAATTTTGTATCCTGTTACTGAACGCACATAGAAAACAATTTGGTCAAATGATTTATCATAAATTTTCAACTAACTTAAGCTTCATTCTGCTCCGACTTATTTCTTACATTAAGGATCTGTACCGCTTTATAAACAATAAAATATTGCATATTTTATGCCTCGTACTATTTTACCTACTGGCTCGATAACTTTTTTATCTTGCTGCTAAGGGTATAAATAAAATCCATTCGGGTCGTCTGAGTTAAATTTATATCTGCTCCAAATTATTGCAAACGTTTAGGAGGCATAGGGTAAGGTTAGGTTAAAAAGAGGGTGCAGACATTAATCCGCCTCATGCCGCTATAGACATACACCTAAGCTTGTAATCGGCTTTTTGTGCACTCTAAAAACTAAAAATTTAACTCGTAAAAGGAACTTTTAAATTAGGAATATCATGCTACTTATAAAATCCTTAATTGTTTTCCATACCACTCCCCTAAGTTGGTTCATGTCTGGTATTATGTCCCCACCTAATTACGGGTGTCTGTTAGCCGCGAAAGCCGTCTCGTCATCTTCCCCACATGCCCTACACATACTATCATTTGCAGCACCGATTTTGCATAAATGAGCTTGTAGTCCTATGTGTCCTATTATGACGCTTAAAGCTATACTGGACTCTTACTTACTTCTTACTTCTTCAGTAACAGCCCCATCCTCTTACGATTCGGACCACCCCATAGGATTTCCGCCGTCCAACCGACTGTTTCCCTGTTCCACAGTGTTACATGCGCGTTTGACGGACTGCGCCCACCAGAAGGGCTTCGGGTTAATCAAGTTTATCGACGGCAGTTCTCTGGCCTTCGCTGTCAAATCGTTTGCGCTTTCACTCCCCCTTACTCCGTTATGGCCCGGCACCCAAACGATACATTTGCTTCGAAAATATCCTAAATAAATGGACATTCTTTTTTTCCATCAAACATGCAACTGTTATTATAATTTATTGCCAAAAAAATATATACACTACAAAACGTATAAAAACATAGCATACATTTAGATGTTAATATTGTGGGAAAATTTTTAATAAACTCTTTAATTTCTCCCCAACTACTCTCCATTTACTGTTTCACTCTTCGCTGTTTCCATGTTGTTTAGTAGTCTATGGCAATATAGTTACAATTATGCAAAGTTTTTCTGTAACCTTTAAAAAAATCGCATTCTAGTAAAAATAACACAATATCGGTTTATTGAAAAAAAAATCCCTTAATTAACTCTCCAATTCAGCGCTGTGATAAAACTGACCTGAATTCTTTACTTTTTTCTATTTGCATGTCACTGTTCCCCGATTGCTTGCTAGTAGTCTATGGCGGTTGAGATGAGCTAGCAAAATAAAAAATCTGAATTCCTGTTAAAATAGCGCAAAAGTAAACAAACATGTCAAAATTATGTGTGCTCCATATATTTTTCTGGTGAACACTTTCTTCAAATTGTCCTATTGTTGTTGTTGCTATTTATGTTGTCGATTCTATAAAAGCAGTTGGTTCTTTTTGTGTTGGGTTCTCTGAATAATTTCGTCTTCGTCGCCATCATCATCACAATCGTTGTGGGGTGGTGGCCCTCCTAAAAATATGCAAAATAATTTTTCAGTTTTGTATACTTTAAAAAAAAAAACAAAAATCGACGTTTTGCTGATGTTGGTTACGTGCAAAGCTGCGAAAACTGAATATTCGTTTATAACGGGTCTCATCTCGATGCTCAACTTGGGGAAAACCACATGCTGCATCAATTTTTTTTTCTTCCCGACAAAAAGAACTTTTCCAAATAATAATGGTGCCGGTTTTAGAGTTGCCACGGTACTGCTGCCGCTGCTGTCTTCTTTAAGGTAGTGGTAGGTGTTGTTGTTTTGTTTATTATATCGTGCACACAAGTTGTTGTCAGCGCTTTTTTTTAACTTTCCTTAACTTTTTTCCTTTTTTTCCTTCTTGCTTTCCACTCGGTACACTTTTTAAGATTACTCCAATACTAAGCCATGGCATCACCTACACTACACGTCAGTCTTCCATCACACCAAAAGGTGGCAAACTAAGACGATGAAGACGAATACGAAAAACGTTGACGCGTTTGTAGTCAGCAGCAGTGCGAACAACCAAAATGTTCTCATAATATGATTTGACAAAAACAACAAAATATGGCGCCCAAGATGGCGTCAAATGATTGTGTTTATCCCCGGCTATATAGGTGCGATACTCGAGACTTGATGGAATTGTTTTGCGTAGGTGCAAGTATCTGAAAATGTAAAAAGACTCCGCTGCCGACACACGAAGACGCCTGAATGTGCGACTAAGTGAGTGTCCATTGGCATCGTGGGTTTTTTTTTGTGTATGTGAGCGTGTCTAAAGCACTTGGTATGCGGGCATGTGAGCACTAAAGCGAAAACATTACCCATACATACTAAGAAGCACAATAACTTAACGGTTGCTAAGTTTTCATAAAAATTAAAGCATATTTAAGGCTTTCCACTTATAATAAACCTTAAGTTCTTCTGCTTGAGGTCTTGCCATTCGCGACCGTTTTGGTTTTCCGCTTAAGGGGTGGGGGGTTTTTTAAAGTGTCATATAATACAAATTAAATTATGATGTAATAAGTTTTGTCTTTTCATGGAAACCAAATATCAAAGAAAATTTCTGAGAAAATTAAATCTCAACATTAGCGAAGCCAGACCAGCGAATGAGAATCGCATTGAATTGAAGTACAGCAAATTTCTGTAATTAAATGTAAGTTTAGCACCAAGTGGCCGTCCACACCAAAAAAAACAAAACCCAAACTGGTATTTGGCTCATCGGTACAAAATGGTCTCAATGGAAGGTCTAAGGAAATAGACTATGACTGATAGGGGAAACCGCCCAAAAACCAACCAAACATGTAGGCCGATCACGACATTAAAGGACTCACTTATATGACCCCGACTCCCTAAGAAAAACTGTCATATAGAAATGTAGGCCGATCAAGTATATGAACTCAAATAAGAGGTTGAGCGCGAAACTGTTATCTACAATTTGGAACAAGTGCCAGAGCACCCATTTCAAAAAACCCCTAAATGAGCATATAGGCAATCTTAATTTAAATAAGATTAAAGCAAATTGAAACGCTCTTAATTTTCATAGAAATAGGTTATGCGCTGGTGGAGTAGTTGTTGTATGCCCACGTACTTTTTGCACCCAATTACAACTAAATCGCATAAATATTTTTTCATCTGGGCGCTCGAGGCGTCAAATCGGGTGATTCTGTTAAGTGTGCGCTATATCTGTTTATAGACTTACCTAAGAGATATGAGTGTTAGACGAAACACCAACATCAGATAAAGATTAAGGCTTATTCGCGCAAAAAAATAAACGTTTTGAGTATATTTACAACAAAGAATTCAGTTTTATTGGAGAAATACTATTTTTATTGTAACGTTTCATCATTTCCCTCCGCCATTCAGTGTAAGTCGAGAATTTGCTGCATTTTGATTTTAAAGTCTCCTCGGCTATGGTAAAACTGTTATGAACTTCGTCTGTGGTGAGGGATGACTCTTTTTCGCAAAAAGTCAAAACTTATTTTAAGCCAAAAAGGCTTCGCTTTTAATAAAAGACGATTTGTTAAGCGAAATGATGATTCTTTTGATTTCTTTACATCTTGTGTCTCTTTCATTTGGCAGAGAGTGTAAAAACACTAGTTTTCGTTTTTTTAGTGAAAAATTTTCAAACTTTACTTTAGTAAAAAAACCATTAAGGAAAGGCAAAAGTCGTGTGGTGCCAACTTTATAATACCCTACACCTACCATATAAACACAAAAGGGGGGCTACATCTAATTCTGAAACAAATATGATGTAACCAGATAGATTATTAAAATTCCTGTTTCAGATTTCGAGCAAAGCAAATTTGTTAAAAATGTAATAACTATGGTTGACAAATGACAACAAATTATCCAAAATCTGACGAACAAATACATGGGAGCTTTATCTAAATCTGGACCGTTTTCGAGCAAACTTTATGGATATTGTGGAATTCGTGGAGGAAAGCGTTGTACAATAAATGAGTCAATAAATGCGCTTGCAGTGGGTCTAGGAGTGAAAATCGGGCGATATATATATCTGAACATATTTCTATGAAATTCACCAGTAATATCGGGAGTTATAAGAAAATCCTTCCTGTCGAATTTCGAGAGAATCGGACAACAAATGACCATTTTATTGCTGTATTACTGCAAATCGGACGAACAAATATATGGGAGCTATATCCAAATCGATTTCCATGAAATTCACCAGTAATATTGAGAGTAAGAGGAAAATCCTTCCCAACAAATTTCAAGAGAATCGCTCACCAAATGACCATGTTACTGCTGTATTACTGGAAATCGGACGAACATACATATAGGAGCTATATCCAAATCTGAACCGATTTTTATCAAATTCACCAGTAATATTGAGAGTCAGAAGAAAATCCTTCCTGCCAAATTTCGAGAGAATCGGTTAGTAAATGATTATTTTATTGAATTATTACTGTAAATCGGACAAACATATATATGGAAGCTATATCCAAATCTGAATCGTTTTTTTCCGGTTTCAATAGGCTTCGCCTCTAGACAAAAAAACATGCCCATACCAAATTTGAACACGATCGGATGAAAATTTGATCTGTAGTTTGTACACAAATTAGCATGGACAGACAGACGGACGGACAGACAGACAGACGGACATAGCTAAATCGAATCAGAAAGTGATTCTGAGTCGATAGGTATATTTATCAATTCCTTTTGAGTGTTACAAACTTATTCACTAAGTTATAATACCCTGTACCACAGTAGTGGTGTAGGGTACAGAAAATGCAATACCACAAACAAGGAACGGCTTTAGGCTGGAGGCAACAAACATATCTTCAGCGCATATTTTGCCACATGAAAAGTGTCCATCCTTTATATTCGTCACGAATTCTTCCAATTTTATTGTAACCAATGTCCGAACGTTTTTCATAAAAAGAGATCACTTGTCGAAAAGTTCGTTGATGGCTAACGAAATTTTGTTTTGCGTGTAGTTACTCAAGAAGCCAAATCTTAAAATCAGTTATATATGGCCTATATCTTTTTATAGAAATACAGACAGTATTAAGTTAAGGTTTTTGAGAGTATATATTAGAATGTCCCGAAAAACAAAAAGTTTTTTTTTTAATGCACATCCCCATATTTTTTTTTCTCTGCCCAAATAAACAAAATATGGAATTTTGCGATCAGTTAACGATAACCCCTGCCGTCATGATAATATGGGGCTTAAATAAAAAGTATTTGAGAGTTGATGGTGAATTTTTTTATCTACTCTCAGGGCCAGTGGGGCCCAAAATATTCCCAAAATGAGGTCTAAAAAGCAAGGCACGCAAAAAAATAAAGCGTTTGGGATATTTTTCCGAAAAAAAAAAACTTTATTTACAAAGTTTTTCTTTTATTGTAACTGTATAACGATTCGCTTTAACATAGCAAACGTTTGCCATAAACGCTGCATTATTAAGTTGGTTTAATGTAAACCCTTTAGCAACTTAGTGATCAGTGACCGGTCATCTGACTATCCATATGACCGGTGATTATTATTTAGGCATGTTATACCAAAGGAGAAATAATTTTGAACCAGTCATTGCATCTGATTAAAACACTGGTCATTTCAGTGGTTTAAAAAACCGGTCATGAAAAATTCGTAATTTCCCCGGTTGATAAAACCCATCACATCAACGGTCTGAAAAAAACTGTTATGTATCCGGTTTAGCAAATACATCACTTCACCCTTTTGGAAATTTTCCTAATTATTGTTTATTAAGTTTATTTAATTTTTTATTTTTTTTAGAATTTTCGATTTGTATAAAAAAAACAGTAAGGAAAGGCAAAAGTCGGGCGGAGCCGACTATATAATACCCTAGACCACCGAGCCTATGTACTACTTTTACTACACAGAACCTATGTTGAAGTCAGACTTTAATTTTGCATACCTATGGAAATTTAAAACAGAGCCTTTGTAAGATAGGACTTAAATTGTGTCTACTACAGCCTTAGACGGCTCTATCGGATATAGAGTATATATATGGGTGCTATATCTTAATCCCGACCTACTTTGAAAAAATTAAGTACTCGTGCCAGGATTTCAAATAAAACCTCTCACGCATAATTTTATAAATATCGAACCAAAATTGTAGCTTCTATAGCCTTAAAAGGCCATATCGGATGAAAGATATATATGGGATCTATATCCAAATCAGGTCCGGCTTTTATGTAATTTTGTACATAAATTTGTAATGATCAAACAAGAGCCTTAAAAAGCCATATCGGATAAAAGATATGTATGGATCGATCTTCTGCGTTCATTCTTAAATCTCTGACACCAAGTTTTGAGGTGTCGCCTACCATTTGATCTTTCCATCGGGCACTTGGTCTTCCCGATTTGAGTGTACCACCGTGTTTGCCTTCAAAAGACTTCTTTGCTGGAGCTTCTTCATCCATTCTGACAACATGACCTAGCCAACGTAGCCGTTGTATTTTGATGCATGTAACTATGCAGCTAATACGTCGCCTATATTCTCCATTATCGCAAACTTGTCCATATATTTTACGAAGAATCTTTCTCTCAAATACTCCAAGCACTGCCTCATCTGCTTTCACAAGTACCCATGCTTCAGAACCATATAACAGCACGGGTAGTATCAGTGTCTTGTATAGTATAATCTTCGTCTGTCGAAAGGTGGCCTTGTTTCTAAACTGCTTTCTTAGTCCAAAGTAGCATCTGTTTGCCAGTAATATACTTCGTTTAATCTCAAAACTGGTGTCATTCGTTTCGGTAAGGTGGTGACGAGGTAGATAAAGCTACTGACTCAAAAATGTGGTTCCCAACTTTCCCCATTTTCTTTATCTGCTCGGTTGTGCAAGGCTTCTTGGAAGTTGAAACCATCCATTTCGACTTACCTCCATTTACTGCCAGACCCATTTTATTTTCTTTCGATTCTTTCAAAGGCTCCAGTAACTACTTCCTGTGACCGACCTATGATATCGATGTCGTTGGCATGGACGAGTATCATGTGTTCTCTTGTGATTAGTGTGTCATATCTATTCACATCTGCATCTCGTATTTTCTTCTACAACAGGATATTAAAGAGATCACACGATAGGCTGTCTCCTTGTCTGAAACCTCGTTTGGTATTAAATGGTTCGGAGAGATTCTTTCCTATTCTTAGTGAGGAAAGCGTATCAGCAATTGTCATCCTGCAGAGTCTTATTAATTTTTGGACGTAAAGTCGTAACAAAACACTTTGTGTAAGATTTCAGCCAAATCGTCTCTTCCAGGGGCTGAAGAAGTCAAATCGGAAGATCGGTTTATACGGGAGCTATATTAGGTTATAGACCTATTTAGACCGTACAGTTATTGGGAAATCACAATAGAACAGTGTGTGCTAAATTTCAACCAAATCGAAAATTGCGGCTTCCAGGGTGTCAAGAAGTCAAATCTGGATACAGGTTTTTATGGTAGCTATATCAGGTTATTGATCGATTTGAACCGTACTTACCACAGTTGTTTGAAGTCACAACAGAACACTATATACACATTTTCAGCCAAATCGGACAAAAATTGAGCCAGAGGCTCAAGAAGTGAAATAAGGAGATCGGTTTATATGGGAGCTATATCTAAATCTGAACTGATATGGCCCATCTGCAATCCCCAACGACCTAAAAAAATGTCAAGCTGCTATCTTTAAACGTTAAACCGCTATCGTGATTTCGATATATACATTATGGGGTCATAGACGAATATTTCGAGGTGTTACAAACGGAATGACTATATTAGTATACCCCCATCCTTTGGTGGTGGGTATAAAAAACAACAGGCGGACTATCAGTACAGAACGGCTATGAGGACAGACGGACATGGCTACACCGAATCAGCCGGAATTTCTGAGTCAAATTACACATTTTATCACAGTCACAGTGGTAGTGTTGCAGGGTACAGTTTGCGGTTTTGTAATAAATCTTATATATAAAAATCAATTTGTGTTTGTTTGTATGTTTGTGTGTTTCTTATAGACTTAGAAACGGCTAAACCGATTTTCTTAAAATTTTCACAGATGGTGCATAATGATCCCATGGTGAAAATTGGGTACTACATTTTTTGTTATCTGAAGGGGGGCGGACCCTCCCCCTTACACTAATTTTCAGAAACGCCAAATCTCGGTGTGGGGCTCAAATTTCAGGTATGTGGGAGTAGACCACGTATCTGATATCAACATTAAGGGCCAACTGTCTAGGGGACGTCCCACCACCATATAAACCCCCAAATAGGACGTATTTGCTCACCAAGACTCTTAAAAAGAGTGGAACTAAATATTCATAGTTTTTAGGGCCAATACCCCAAACCGGACATATTTGCAGACTTTTGCAATAAGGTGTTTAAATGAGATAAGAAAACGAATTTGATACAGCGGTCAAAAAAAGTATTCATCATTCTATGTTTTTTTTTTTAATAAGTCTACAAAAGACAATTGGAATAAAAATATATTAAACTAATGATGCAGTAGTGCTTGTGTGATATATATGTACACAATTTCATTGTTTTTAAAGAAAAAAATAGTATTTATTGGAACAAAAAGGGCCATTTTACAGCTGAACACAAAAAATTAAACAAAAAAAGTATTCATCATTGCAAAAAAACAAAAAAATAAATAACATAATTTAAAACAAGTAAAAGCGTGCTAAGTTCGGCCGGGCCGAATCTTATATACCCTCCACCATGGATCGCATATGTCGAGTTCTTTTCCCGGCATCTCTTCTTAGGCAAAAAAAGGATATAAGAAAAGATTTGCTCTGCTATTAGAGCGATATCAAGATATGGTCCGGTTTGGACTACAATTAAATTATATGTTGGAGACCTGTGTAAAATGTCAGCCAATTCGAATAAGAATTGCGCCCTTTGTGGGCTCAAGAAGTAAAATAGAGAGATCGATTTATATGGGAGCTATATCAGGCTATAAACCGATTCAGACCATAATAAACACGTATGTTAATGGTCATGAGAGAATCCGTCGTACAAAATTTCAGGCAAATCGGATAATAATTGCGACCTCTACAGGCTCAAGAAGTCAAGATCCCAGATCGGTTTATATGACAGCTATATCAGGTTATGAACCGATTTGAACCATATTTGGCACAGTTGTTGCATTTCATAACAAAATACTACGTGCCAAAATTCATTCAAATTGGATAAGAATTGCGCCCTCTAGAGGCTCAAGAAGTCAAGACCCAAGATCGGTTTATATGACAGCTATATCAGGTTATGGACCGATTACAACCATACTTGGCACAGTTGTTGGATATCGTAACAAAACACGTCGTGCAAAATTTCATTCCAATCGGATAAGAATTGCGCACTCTAGAGGCTCAAGAAGTCAAGACCCAAGATCGGTTTATATGGCAGCTGTATCAGGTTATGGACCGATTTGAACCATACTTGGCACAGTTGTTGGATGTCATAACAAAACACGTCGTGCAAAATTTCATTCCAATCGGATAAGAATTGCGCACTCTAGAGGCTCAAGAAGTCAAGACCCAAGATCGGTTTATATGGCAGCTATATCAGGTTATGAGCCGATTTGAACCATACTTGGCACAGTTGTTGGATGTCATAACAAAACACGTCGTGCAAAATTTCATCCCAATCGGATAAGAATTGCGCACTCTAGAGGCTCAAGAAGTCAAGACCCAAGATCGGTTTATATGGCAGCTATATCAGGTTATGGACCGATTTGAACCATACTTGGCATAATTGTTGGATATCATAACAAAACACGTCGTGCAAAATTTCATCCCAATCGGATAAGAATTGCGCACTCTAGAGGCTCAAGAAGTCAAGACCCAAGATCGGTTTATATGGCAGCTATATCAGGTTATGGACCGATTTGAACCATACTTGGCATAATTGTTGGATATCATAACAAAACACGTCGTGCAAAATTTCATCCCAATCGGATAAGAATTGCGCACTCTAGAGGCTCAAGAAGTCAATACCCAAGATCGGTTTATATGGCAGCTATATCAAAACATGGACCGATATGGCCCATTTACAATACCAACCGACCTACACTAATAAGAAGTATTTGTGCAAAATTTCAAGCGGCTAGCTTTACTCCTTCGGAAGTTAGCGTGCTTTCGACAGACAGACGGACGGACGGACGGACGGACGGACGGACAGACGGACGGACATGGCTAGATCGACATAAAATTTCACGACGATCAAGAATATATATACTTTATGGGGTCTCAGACGAATATTTCGAGTAGTTACAAACAGAATGACGAAATTAGTATACCCCCCATCTTATGGTGGAGGGTATAAAAATTAATACTTTGTTATTCGACCACCGCGTCTTATAACTTCTTTTAAACGGTTTGACATCGATTGGACTAATTTAGCGGTTATATTTTGGTCTATATTAGTCCATTCCTCCATTATCACCTGTTGCATTTGACTCTTGCTCGAAAAATTGCGCGTTCTCAATTTGCGTTCGAGATGTTCCCAAAGATGTTCAATTGGGTTCAAGTCGGGACTTTGAGGAGGAGTTTTAATGACTTTGGGGCAGTTATACAGCATCCACATCTTGGTATTTAAAGCAGAATGTTTGGGGTCATTATCTTGATAATATTGAAAGTTATTACCAAGCCCAAGTTTTACAGCACTATCTTTTAAATTCCTCTTTAAAATGTCAATGTAATACTTATGATCCATTACTCCATTAATAATTTCAAGATTTCCCGCTCCTGAAGCCGCCATACACCCCAAACCATTAAACCACCTCCACCATGTTTTACAGTAGCAACTGTGTTTCGTTCTTCAAGCTCTGTATTTGGTTTTCTGTACACTATGACCTTTCCATCGCACCCAAAAAGATTAAACTTGCGCTCGTCTGCAAAAATGACTGTTTTCCAAAATGATTCGGGCTGTTATACATACATTTTTGCGAAGTTTAGCCTTTTCACTCGGTTTATTTTATTTATAAAGGGCTTCTTACGTGCAGTTCTTCCTCTGTAACTATGCCTTTTGAGTGTATTTCGAATTGTTTGTGTAGTAACTTCCTTCCCTAAATATTCCATAGTGTTTTTACGAAGAATGGTCGCATTTGTCTTCGGAGTTTTCTGAACTTGCCGCACTAGCCAACGCACATCTCCAACTGAAAGTGCTTTTGGTCGACCAGATCTTGGTTTATTGTCAACAGTTTTCGTTTCTGTCCACTTTCTGATGATGGATTGTATAGTAGATCGTGGTCTATTTAATATTTCACTGATAGTTTTTTGAGTTAAACCATTCCTATGGTGTTTTATTATCAAAACTTTTACCTCATCAGAAACCTCGTTTTGCTTACGACCCATTTTGACAAAAACTATATTTTCAATGAAATTAAATATTTGCTGTCAAGGGCAAAGCCTCCTTTACTAAATAAAACAGAAAAGGGGGATTCCCAAATAATATTTGAATTTGATGATGATTGCACATCAATGATGAATACTTTTTTTGTTCTGTTTTTGGTGTTATTATATAAAATTGCATTTTTTGCGCTAATTAAATTTATTTTTTGAATTTATTTTAAAACATATTACGAAAAATAAACTATTGCATAAAACTGCATTATTTGTTTACTTTAAATTTTCTTCAATTACCCAAAATAAGTGAATTTATTATCAATTTTGCTAATGATGAATACTTTTTTTGACCGCTGTACCTAATTTTGAGGGCAATGGCAATAGGGGGTTCAAATAAATGATATATAGATATATGAGAATAGAGCACATTGCTGATATATTTTCCGGGCTTGGGGATTTTCCAATCCCCAAAACACCCCTAAATCGGGCATAACTACCTACCATGTCAATGTGAAGCTTAAATGAAAGGTATTGGGGGTAGAGCAAGAATCGATACCCACTTTCGGGACCAATTTTCTGGGTGTCTACCCCTTTCCCAAAATACCCCCAAAGGGAGACAATTATTTGGCCATGCCAATATGTGGCTCAAATGAAAGGTATTAGAGATTAGAAAACGAATTTGATAACCTATTTTGGGGCCATGTGTTTGGGGGACGCCTCATCCTGTAAACTCCTCTTAAGCCAATGGCAATATAGGGTTTAAATAAATGGTATTTGAGAAAAGAACACGATGCTGATATTTTTTCAGGGCCAAGTATCTGGGGGACCACCTTTCCCCCGAAAACACCACCAAATCAGACATCATGAGAATATCGGGCTGAAATGAAGTATTTTAAGAATGGAGTACACCTTACATCCAAACTTAAATTCGTAGACTAATAAATATCATGTGGGACTCAGATAAAGGAACTTATATTGTCAAACTGTTAGTCAAGTTAGCATGGAATTTCACTAAAACATCTTTAATTGTCGAAAATAAATATTCCAAGGAAACTTTAGTTCCATATAAAGTAAAAGAAGGCGCAGCGGAGCGGGCCCGGGTCAGCTAGTGCTATATTAATGTATTAAACTAAGTATACAATTTCATGGTAGGACCCCAAATACTCATTATATTTGGTATTATGCTTATTGGGATCAAAAGTAAAAAATGGAGGGTGTGCATTTCAAAAACTAACAAAAAAATATTTTTACTGTTTTTTGGGGCACTCTAATATACATTCTTGATCATGATGAACTTCTATATCGATCTAGCCCCTTCCGTCCGTCAGCCCGTTTGTCTGCCGGTGGAAATCTCGAGAGCGGTCGAAGGCGTATAGCTATCTACTTGAAATTGTGCACAAATACTTCTTATTGATGTAGGCGGTTGGGGATTGGAATATATATTTGGATATAGCTCCCATGTAAAGTGGTACTTCGATTTGAGTTCTTGAGCCCCTCGCAAATTTTTACCGATTTGGCTGAAATGGACGGAGTGTTTTGTGACGACTTTCAACATCCATGGTAAGTCGGTGTACATCCTGATATAGCTCCCATATAAACTAATCTGCTGATTTTACTTCCTGAGTCCCTGAAAGCTGCAATTATTATTTGATTTGGCTGAATGTTCTGTTACAATTTTTAACATTCATGCAAAGTAGAGTTCAAATCGGCCAATTACCTGATGTAGCTCCCATCGAAACCGATCTCCCGATTTGACAATTTGAGCCCCTGGAAGCTACAATTAATGTCCGATTTTGGATATATTATACACGTAGTGTTCTGTTGCACGTCCAATCACTTAAACTTGGACAATGAATCTGAATATACCCATACTGATAATACCCTGATAATACCGTAAATATTGATAAGGAATTAACCGCGCTTTTATGTATGGTAAAGTATGGATAAATGGTGTTCATCCATATCCAAACATCATGTCGTTGAGCGATAACCCCTGCGTTAACAAATTTTACATACAGCGGTCAAAAAAAGTATTCATCATTAGCAAAATTGATAATAAATTCACTTATTTTGGGTAATTGAAGAAAATTTAAAGTAAACAAATAATGCAGTTTTATGCAATAGTTTATTTTTCGTAATATGTTTTAAAATAAATTCAAAAAATAAATTTAATTAGCGCAAAAAATGCAATTTTATATAATAACACCAAAAACAGAACAAAAAAAGTATTCATCATTGATGTGCTATCATCAAAGTCAAATTCAAATATTATTTGGGAACCCCCCTTTTCTGTTTTATTTAGTAAAGGAGGCTTTGCCCTTGACAGCAAATATTTAATTTCATTGAAAATATAGTTTTTGTCAAAATGGGTCGTAAGCAAAACGAGGTTTCTGATGAGGTAAAAGTTTTGATAATAAAACACCACAGGAATGGTTTAACTCAAAAAACTATCAGTGAAATATTAAATAGACCACGATCTACTATACAATCCATCATCAGAAAGTGGACAGAAACGAAAACTGTTGACAGTAAACCTAAAGATCTGGTCGACCAAAAGCACTTTCAGTTGGAGATGTGCGTTGGCTAGTGCGGCAAGTTCAGAAAACTCCGAAGACAAATGCGACCATTCTTCGTAAAAACACTATGGAATATTTAGGGAAGGAAGTTACTACACAAACAATTCGAAATACACTCAAAAGGCATAGTTACAGAGGAAGAACTGCACGTAAGAAGCCCTTTATAAATAAAATAAACCGAGTGAAAAGGCTAAACTTCGCAAAAATGTATGTAAAACAGCCCGAATCATTTTGGAAAACAGTCATTTTTGCAGACGAGAGCAAGTTTAATCTTTTTGGGTGCGATGGAAAGGTCATAGTGTACAGAAAACCAAATACAGAGCTTGAAGAACGAAACACAGTTGCTACTGTAAAACATGGTGGAGGTGGTTTAATGGTTTGTGGGTGTATGGCGGCTTCAGGAGCGGGAAATCTTGAAATTATTAATGGAGTAATGGATCATAAGTATTACATTGACATTTTAAAGAGGAATTTAAAAGATAGTGCTGTAAAACTTGGGCTTGGTAATAACTTCAATATTATCAAGATAATGACCCCAAACATTCTGCTTTAAATACCAAGATGTGGATGCTGTATAACTGCCCCAAAGTCATTAAAACTCCTCCTCAAAGTCCCGACTTGAACCCAATTGAACATCTTTGGGAACATCTCGAACGCAAATTGAGAACGCGCAATTTTTCGAGCAAGAGTCAAATGCAACAGGTGATAATGGAGGAAGGGACTAATATAGACCAAAATATAACCGCTAAATTAGTCCAATCGATGTCAAACCATTTAAAAGAAGTTATAAGACGCGGTGGTCGAATAACAAAGTATTAATTTTTTTAAATTATGTTATTTATTTTTTTGTTTTTTTGCAATGATGAATACTTTTTTTGTTTAATTTTTTGTGTTCAGCTGTAAAATGGCCCTTTTTGTTCCAATAAATACTATTTTTTTCTTTAAAAACAATGAAATTGTGTACATATATATCACACAAGCACTAATGCATCATTAGTTTAATATGTTTTTATTCCAATTGTCTTTTGTAGACTTATTAAAAAAAAAACATTGAATGATGAATACTTTTTTTGACCGCTGTAGATGAGATTCACCAGCATTAAATTCTGAAAAATGTTGGAACACCATATGCCATTCTACTATCCAAGGAAAGTCAAATAACTAAAATCTTAAAAATATCAAAAAATATGTAAGCTTGTTTTCCACGGCTATACAGAGAAGAACCCTTACTACTACTGCGTTTAACATTGATGCATATATATGCTTTGATAATTGACTTGTTGTTCTTTTCTTGTCCGACAGAAAAATCAAAATTTAAATCCCAACCAAAATAAGCACTCCTTATTGAAGATCTCTCATATTCCTCGTAGGAGTTTTTCTTTATTAAATTCATTATAAAATTTTGTATTGAAAATGAAATTTAATAATGAACATTTCTAAAAAATTATATTTGAAAAAAGTCTAGTTTTTACACTCAGCACATTATGATTTAATTACTCTTAAATATTATAAGAAAATAATGATAAATTTAACAAACAAAAGATGTTCTAATGGCTCAGCTTTCTCACAGTCTAAACTTTTAATGCCATCCCTCGCTATATGTATATCCTTGTTGACTTTCTCGGCAATCTCGGGGAAGGGGGCATAAGCAGTGCTTTGCCTCTATTTCATTTCCCTGGCCCCGAATTTATTGTGTTAACGACTTTGTGCAGTTTTTTGTATATTTTTCCTTTTGCTCAATATCCCCCCCCCTGCCAAAACCATACATATAAAGTGCTTTAGGACTTAGAGGCAAAAAAAAACAACAAAAACAATAACAGCCACCAACAACTTCACACCATTGTTATTTTGTGGTGTGTGAAATGCGGTATCCTTAAAATTGTTTTGTCTTGCTCGTTGCAGCCGGCTCGCCTACGACAATAGAAATCTATCGCTATGCCAGGGAAAAAAGGAAGGTTTTCGACACCAGGTGCTTACAATAGCTTTATGATGACTTCGTGTGAAAAAAACGAAGAAAAACTCAACACAAAAAATATTCAAGCAGCAGCAGAAGAAGAAGATAAACAAAAAAAAAAACGCTCACCTATGAAAAGAAAGCAATCCTAAGGCCGATGTCTGTCTATCTTGCTCACCGGGCTTTCAGCTATAACCGTATCTATGGTTGGCAGCAGCTGAAAGAAATGTCCAAACTGGCTATAGAGTAGACCTAACCTAAAGAAGTTGTCATATTGATTCCATAGTTTCATTTTATAAGACGATGAAGCACCATCACCCACCTCCACCCACCACCATGGCAATCTGCCTTTCCAAGTTGCCAGATGCTGCTTTCGTTGCTGCTCCTTGTATTTGGCATTTGGAGGCGGAGGATTTTGTAGATGCATGGCTTCGTTATTGCTTTGCTTTGTAGCCCTCTGATGGTGTGTCACTCAATTTACTTAGTCATTATTTTCCCATTTTCTCGAGATGTCGATGACGAGGAATAAACCCAGCCACCTTCACCACCATGGTCAAAGCGCTGTGTTTGATGATGAAGATGTTTTGCCGTGGCCCAAGGAAATATTGAAATACAAAGGCAGGGATGATCGCACAGAAAAAAATTTCTGTGAAAGTAAAGTTTTATGGAGAAAATAAAAATTTGGAAAAATACCGTACTCTAAAATTTGTACTCTAGATCTAAATTTTGAACTTTAATACTCACCACCGAAGGATGGGGGAGTATTAATTTTGTCATTTGGTTTGCAGTATATTCAAATGTTCATTTCCGTTCCTATATAGTATATATATCCTTAGTTGTCGTACAAATCAAAACGATTTAGCCATCCCTGTCCATCAGTCTATGAAACTGAATATAATGATCCGCAATTTGGCACAGACCTTTTAATGCATTTTATCTTGAGTTTGTCAAATTTTTATTTCTATAGAAAATTTTCCCAAAATTTTATTTCTTTTACTTCATATGGAACAAAATTATCCTTTGAATATGTATTTTCGACGATTAAAGAGCTTTTAGTGAAATAGCTTGCTACGAAAATAGTATATGTATATCGCTTAACTAACAGTATAACAATATAAGTGCATTTATCTGAATCCCATTTGATCCTTATTGGTCTACGAATTCGCTCGGAGGGTTTTATGTCATTTAAATTTGGATGTACTCCATTTTTAAAAAACTTTATTTCAGCCCGATCATGAGAGCATGATGTCCGATTCAGGGGTGTTTTCGGGGATGAGGTGGTCCCCCAGACAACAAATTTTAGCATCGTGCTCTACTCTCAAATGCCATTTTAAACCCCATATTGCCATTGGTTTAAGGGAAGTTTTTAGGATGAGGCGTCCCATAAACACATGACCCCAAAATTGGTTATCAAATTCGTTTTCTAATCTCAAATACCTTTCATTGGAGCCACATATTGGCATAGTCGAAAAATGTTTACCCTTTTGGGGGGTGTTGTGGGGAAGGGGCGATGCCCCAAATACATGGTCCCACATTTGGATACCAGATTCGTATTCTACTCCCAAATACCTTTATTTGAGCCCCATATTGCGATGGTCAGTTAATAATTGTGGGGTATTTTAGGAAAGGGGTAGACCCCAGAAAACTCGTCCCGAAAGTGGGTATCAATTCAACATTGACATGGTCGGTAAATATGGCCGATTTAGGGGTGTTTTGGGTAGTGGGGTGGTCCCTTAAAAACTAAGCCCTGAAAATATATCACCATCGTGCTCTATTCTCATATATCTATATATCATTTATTTGAACCCCATATTGTCATTGGCCTCAAAATTGGATATCAATATCTCAAATACAATTCATTTAAACCCTTTATTGACCAAGCCAGTAAATATGTCCGGTTTGGGGTATGGACCCTTAAAACTATCAATATCGAGCTCCATTTTTTTTATGACCCAAATTGTTATGGTGAGCAAATACGTCCTATTTGGGGGTTGTTATGGTGGTGGGACGTCCCGTAGACAGTTGGTCCTGAATTTTGACATCAGATTCGGGGTCTCCTCCGAAATACCTATAATTTGAGCCCCATATTTCCATAGACGGCATAAAAGACCAGTTTGGGGGCTGTTTTCGGATATGAGGCGGCCACTCAGTGACATGGCCCGGAAAATATATATCGGATTCTTGTTTACTCTAAAATACCTCTTATTTGAGCCCCATATGGCAATATACTTCCTATATGGGTGGTTATTCCGTGTTCTTTTCTTCGGTCTTAAGTAGGTCAGATGGCATCAGCTTATTCTAGCTCTCTTATGGCGCATTTGGTAACGCATCGGTTTTAAATGGCTCAGGTGGCAACCCTTCGGTGCCTGCTACCTCTTATTTGCCTCAGTTTGCAACCCATTAATTCCTGTTGTCTTATTATTCTGGAATCACCGGGAATTTCTTCCAGCTTTCGGCCTAAAGTAGCTCAGGTGCCAACATATTATCTACTTCTGTTTTTTACGTACATCAGTTTGTAACCCATTAAACTACTGCTGCCTTTTTTTCTTCAATCCGTTCCGTGTAGCCAGATCATACAAACGAAAGCCAGAAGCCATATCAACGTTTCGCCTTCGATCTTAAGTAGCACAGTTGATAACCTATCGGCTTTTACTGTCTTTTTTTTTCAATCATCGGATATGAGTCCGTCTAGCCAGCTTGTACATACAAACTCATGCATACGCCTTACCATCGTGGCTGGTTCATAGATTGTGTTTTTTTCCCCCAGATTTCGACGAAATGTGGTTGTTATAAATCAATATATACATCCTATTTAGTGCGTATTCTAAAATTTCTGTAATTGGTGTTGTTTTCTGTTGGGCTAAACAAATTTACCTATATTATATACATTCCCAAAAATTTCTCTCACTGTAGTCTTATTCTACTGAAGAAACAAACTCAATGTAAACTTTTAGGCTTTAAGCCTGTTGCGATTGATTTGCCTTTTCCATCATAACTTGATAGGGAACCCGCCTTCGTGATATTCGCTGTAGCTTTTAACATCAATACCACTTAGAGACACACACACATTAACTCTCCCCTACACAAAAGTCCTCCAAAAGATTGACGCTAAAGTTTGTACAAACTAATATTAAAAATAAAAAAAGCAAAAGTTTCCATTTGGTCTTTCGTTTTTGGGGCGTGGAAAGTTTGTATTTTTTAACGAGATCTTTGTTTGAAAGAAACTCTGCCTCAGCTTAATTTTACATTTTTTTTCTCTTGTAAACATGGCATTGCCATGGGGCTAAGGCCATGAAACGCTAAATAATAAAATCTGTTTTGAAGTTGATTTTAATGAATGAAGAAAATGTCAATATTTGAGTTTAATATTAGTTTCCGGAGGAACCAATGGAGTTCACCAGAGGATTTTACTGCTGCTGATGCTGGCGATGCAAGAGCATGAAAACAAAGGGAAATAAAAACACGTCACATGATTTTGAAGCCGTTTTAGTCTGCTTTCATTCCCCTTCTACTACTGTTCCAAAGGTTATAAGCTGAGAGAAGTTTTGAAAGCTTTTAATATCATTAAAAACATGTCGTTGGTCACCTAGAATGTTTAAATTGGCTTTAAATATAACAAAAAACAAATAAAAGCGTGCTAAGTTCGGCCGGGCCGAATCTGATATACCCTCCACAATGGAGCGCATTTGTCGAGTTCCTTCCCGGCATCTCTTCTTAGGCAAAACAAGGATATAAGAAAAGATTTGCTCTGCTATTCGAGCGATATCAAGATATGATCCGGTTTAGACCACAATTAAATTATATGTTGGAGACCTGTGTAAAATGTCAGCCAATTCGAATTAGAATTTCGCCCTTTGGGGGCTCAAGAAGTAAAATAGAGAAATCGATTTATATGGGAGCTGTATCGGGCTATATACCGATTCAGACCATAATAAACACGTATGTTGATGGTCATGAGAGGATCCATCGTACAAAATTTCAGGCAAATCGGATAATAATTGCGACCTCTAGAGGCTCAAGAACCCAGATCGGTTTATATAACAGCTATATCAGGTTATGGACCGATTTGAAACATACTTGGCACAGTTTTTGGATATCATAACAAAACACGTCGTGCAAAATTTCATTCCAATCGGATAAGAATTGCGCTCTCTAGAGGCTCAAGAAATCAAGACCCAAGATCGGTTTTTATGGCAGCTATATCAGGTTATGAACCGATTTGAACCATATTTAGCACAGTTGTGGGATATCATAACAAAACACGTGGTGCAAAATTTCATTCTAATCGGATAAGAATTGCGCACTCTAGAGGCTCAAGAAGTCAAGACCCAAGATCGGTTTATATGACAGCTACACCAGGTTATATACCGATTTGAACCATACTTGGCACAGTTGTTAGAAGTGATACTAAAACACTATGTGCAAAATTTCAGTCAAATCGGATAAGAATTGCGCCCTCTAGAGGCTCAAGAAGTCAAGACCCAAGATCGGTTTATATGGCAGCTATATCAAAACATGGACCGCTATGGCCCATTTACAATACCAACCGACCAACACTAATAAAAAGTATTTCTGCAAAATTTCAAGCGGCTTGCTTTACTCCTTCGGAAGATAACGTGCTTTCGACAGACGGACGGACGGATAGACGGACGGATAGACGGACGGACATGGCTAGATCGACATAAAATGTCGCGACGATCAAGAATATATATAGTTTATGGGGTCTCAGACGAATATTTCGAGTAGTTACAAACAGAATGACGAAATTAGTATACCCCCCATCCTATGGTGGAGGGTATAAAAACATAGTGAGGTTTAAAGCAAAACTACTACAGCAAAAATGTATGACAATTTCTTGACATTTCGATTTTCGATCTTGAGCGCCTGAATTGTTATCCAATTTGGGCTATTGTTATCCAATTTGGGTAAAATTTTGGCCGTCATGACTTTGGGCCCAAACAATTGCTCACCAAATTGAAAGTTAAATAATGCCCCAAAAAACGTGCAATGTTTTTTCAAAATTGAAAAAAGCAAAAAGCACCTCAGGCAAACATATTTTCAAAATCGCCTAATTTTTATACCCTCCACCATAGTATACCAATTTCTGATATAGCTCCCATATAAACCAAATTTCATATTTTGATTTCTTGACCCTTTAGAGGCCGCGATTATCATCCGATTAAGCTAAAATTTTGCAATGAAGTGTTTGATTTGACCATCAACAACTGTGCCAAATTAGGCCTAAATCAGTTTATTACCTGATATAGCTCCCATATAAACCGATCTCGCACTTGTTGAGCTGCTAGAGGGCGTAATTTTTAACCGATTTGGCTGAGCTGCATGAAGTGTTTTTTTTTTACTTCTAACAACTGTGCCAAGTATGGTCTAAATCGGTCCATAACATGATATATCTCCCGATTTTATTTCTTAAATATAGGTTGCATTTGGCTAAAATTTTGCACAACAGCCAAACCAAGTATGGCCCCAATCAGTTCATAACTTGGTATAGCCTAAATAACAATGTAATTCTTATCCATTATCCATTGTTTGCCTATAAGGAGAAATCGGCCAAAAAACTTGACATTTGCGATCCATGGATGAGAGTTTAGCATGCTTTTACTTGTTTGAAACTATTTTTAAATTTAAAAAAAAAAAGCCGCAGTCGAAAAATATTTTTAATCATCGCTCGATTTTTTTAAAGCAAAAAATGGCACAGGCCGTTTATTAAAGCTCCAACCATTCTGTGATTTTCCATTAATATCGGATTAGATTTAAATGAAACATGATACCGACCAATCTGCATCTTTGTACAAGTGTAGGGTATTATATAGTTGGCACCGCCTGTCTTTGAAGTTTTCCTCTTTACTTTCCCTTTTTTTTAATTTTAGTGTACACTTTGGGTATGCTCTTATAAAAATCCTTAATATCTCAATTGAAGCATACCTGCAAGCGTTAAAATTTTAAAATTTTATTAACAAGCTAAAGCGTGGTTTATAATGACCTATAAAAAATACTAAAAGTCAACTCTTGTTACAACTGTAAGATATTTTCATTTCTTTGCAACTAATTTAAATTGTTGTTGTTGTGTAAGCATCACGGATATTTTGGCTTTCTTTGGTGCAACAATTTCAAATTTTATATGGCAAAATGGCACAACATGTTTATATAGTGTATGGTGGTGTGTCACCAGCATTTCATATCAATTCAGAGGGGGTTTCCTTGTACTTATTGGTCTCCTTAGAGCAGGCCACTATTTGTCCAAAGAAAGTAAAATGAAAAAAAAAGTACAAAACAAAAAAGCAAGGACCACCATTTGGGAATGTGTAGCATTTTCACAAGAATTTTTTAGGTTTCTTTCTTTTTGTTGCTTGCTACTCTTAAGGAATTCCATGGATGTACAAAGTAGCAGCAAAGCAATGAGCAAAAAACCGAGGCACAGACAAAGTCACCCAGCTTTTCTTTGGTTGTCTACAATTTCAATAAAATTTTATTAACGAATTCCGCTTCGGTATTTGAAGATATTCAATCGATATTATTATTACAACGACACCAATAGCCATAGTGCCAGCCAGAAGTCACAACACTGTCTTAAGGGGAAGATATTCTCACCACTCTCAACTCTTAAGGTTGTGTACAAGGAAGGTAGCAATGTTGGCTGTATGTGGCAACATCATTGCCCCTAGCAATGAGCAACAACTTTTTCTCAGCAATAATAAAAACAAAGTATTTTTCTTCTTTTTTTTTTAACCGCGTTTAGTAGAGATTGTCAAAAGTCTAAAGAAAAAAAGAAAAAGCAGCACCAGGCGAATGTTTACCGCCTTTAACTCAATGGCATGAGCATAGAAAAACAGAGAAAACTTTGTTTTTATTTCGTTTCTGTTCGACATCAAGACCATAATCTTAGAAACTACTACAGCGACAAGAAAAAAGATCGCAAGAAATTGCTCTTTGAAAAAAAGAAGCAAAACGGCAAACAGCAGTTGAAAGTTGTTGGTTTGCTGGCGTTAGCAATTGCTGTCAGTTGTTATCGTTAGGGTGCTAACCAAATTAAACTGAAAAGTATGGGTTTAGTAACCTTCTGACAAAATTTGGCACAGTGGTAGACAATGTGGTAGACAATGTGGTAGAAAAAAATTGAAAAAATCTAAAGGAAGGCCTTACTTTAGTAAAAGAAAGAAATTAAATAAGTTTTAAGAAAATGGAAGAATCATTATATCTTACTAGCCACTATTATATCCATCACCATAAAATGGAGGTATGTTCATTTCGTTTTGTCGTTTGCAACACATTGCAATAACCATTTCTGACCCAACAAGATACATATAATATGGACTCCGTATTTTTTTTTTTTTTTATTTGGCGATTTAATGTTGGAAATAATTGTAGAACTATAGAAAGGACTGTTATATGTACCCTAAACTGAACAAAGTAATTTTGAGATGTTTTGCACAATTTGGGTCTTGAAAGTCTGTCACCTGTAGCACGACAAATTTTTAATTGTTTGCAAAACAGTCATTTATGATCCGATAGGCTAAAAAGTCCGAAATTCTCCAACGAATATGCAACAAATATCGTCGGTACTTTTATACCAATCACCGAAGGATGGGGGTGTATTCATTAAGACGTTCCATTTGCAACGCATCGAAATATTCATTTCCGACCCTATAAAGTACATATATTCGTGATCGTCGTAAAAATCTAAGACGATCTAGCCATGTCCTTCCGTCTGTCTGCTGAAGTCAAGCCACAGTCTTTAAAAATTAAGAGTTTGAGCTGAAACTTGGCACAGATTCTTTTTTTGTCCAAGGGCCGGTTAATTTTGAAGATGGGCTATATCGGACTAATTCCAATCTTCTGATTAAAGGTCGTAGGCCCATTGATGCCACTTTTTTGTCCGATTTTGAAGAAATTTGGGGCAGTGAGTTGTGTTGAGCCCTTCGATATCCCCGTTCTATACAAGATCGGTCCAGAATTGGATATAGTTGCCATATATACCGATTTCACTATTTAAGGCTTTAGGCCCATAATAGGCGCACTTACTGACCGATTTCGCAGAAATTTTGGACAATGGGTTGTGTTAGGCCCCTCGACATACCAGTTCAATACGGCCAGATCGGTCTAGATTCTGACATAGCTGCCATATACACCGATCTCCCGATATAAGATTTTTGGCCCGATTTCGCTGAAAATTAATACAATGAATTTTGTTCCTCCCGTCCACATTGCAACGACTATGGTCAAGATGGGGTTATATCTGAATACTGCTTTCATATACCGATCTCCACATTAACATTTTTGGGCCTATAAAAACAGAGTTTTTTTTATCCGATTTCAATGAAATTTGGCTCAGACTCTTCGATATCGGTGTTCAAAATAGCACAGATTGGCCTACATTTGGATAAAGCAGCTGAAGCTGAAGAATTAAACAAAGAGTTATGTTGGGCTTTTCGACATCCATGTTCCGTACATTTCAGATCGATCTATATTTGGATACAGCTGCCATACATACTACACTCTCATGATTTAAATTCTTAGACCCATATAAGATGAATTTTTTGCCAATTTCTGTGAAATTCGGTATAATGTGTTTTATTAACCCTTACATATGCTTCCTGAATATAGCGGAGATTTGAGATATAGGTAGCTACTATATAAACCAGTATTATATTTGATCGTCTTTAACAGTACTGGACCCCTGGACATCCGCGCCAAGCTTGGTCCAAATGGGACCATATTTCGACGTAGCTACTATGGGTTCATAAATGATGCATTATTCACCGTGTTATGATGAAAGGTGTTAATATACATATACGAGGTGGTAGGTAAGTTCGGCTCGACCAAACTTAATGCCCTTTTGCTTGCTAAAATTAATTGTGGAACTATTTGGGAACAGATTGTAAATTTGTATACACCATTGGTGTATATGGATAATCTACTAAAATTTATCAGCTTCATAACATAAATTTTCCGAAAAAATCAATTAAAATTAAAAAAAAAAATTACATTAATATTGCCTTCATTTCCTTTTTATACCCATCACCAAAGGGTGTGTCGTTCCGTTCGGAACACATCGAAATATCCATACCCGACCCTATAAAGTATATAAAGGGTGATTTTTATGAGGTTAGGATTTTCATGCATTAGTATTTGACAGATCACGTGGGATTTCAGACATGGTGTCAAAGAGAAAGATGCTCAGTATGCTTTGACATTTCATCATGAATAGACTAACGAGCAACGCTTGCAAATCATTGAATTTTATTACCAAAATCAGTGTTCGGTTCGAAATGTGTTCATTCACCGTTCAGCGATGAGGCTCATTTCTGGTTGAATGGCTACGTAAATAAGCAAAATTGCCGCATTTGGAGTGAAGAGCAACCAGAAGCCGTTCAAGAACTGTCCATGCATCCCGAAAAATGCACTGTTTGGTGTGGTTTGTACGCTGGTGGAATCATTGGACCGTATTTTTTCAAAGATGCTGTTGGACGCAACGTTACGGTGAATGAACACATTTCGAACCGAACACTGATTTTGGTAATAAAATTCAATGATTTGCAAGCGTTGCTCGTTAGTAAGTCTACTCATGATGAAATGTCAAAGCATACTGAGCATCTTTCTCTTTGACACCATGTCTGAAATCCCACGTGATCTGTCAAATACTAATGCATGAAAATCCTAACCTCAAAAAAATCACCCTTTATATTCTTCATCGTCGAAAAAATCTAAGGCGATCTAGCCATGTCCGTTCGTCCGTCTGTCTGTTGAAATCACGCTACAGTCTTTAATAATAGAGATATTTAGCTGAAACTTTGCACATATTTTTTTCATCCATTGGCTGGTTAAGTTCGAAGATGGGCTAAATCGGACTTTATCTTGATGTATCCCCTATATAGACCGATCTGCCGATTCAAGGTCTGAGGCGCGTAAAAGCCACATTTATTGTCAAATTTTTTTGAAATTTAAAAACGGGAGTTGTTTTAGGCCTCTCGGCATCCTTGTTCAATACTGACCAGATTGGTCCAGATTTGGATATAGCTGCCGTATAGACTAATCTCTCGATTTAAGGTCTTGGGCCTCCAAAAGGCGCATTTATTTTTAGATTTCGCTGAAACTCAGGACAGTGAGTTGTATTAGACCCTCTGAAATCTTGTTTCAATTTGATTCAGTCGGTCCAGATTTGGATATAGCTGCCATATAAACCGATCACTCGATTTAAAGACCATAAAAGACGCATTTATTGTTTGATTCCGCCGAAGTTTTGGACAGTGAATTATGTTAGGCCCTTCGACGTCTGTTTTATATAAAGTTCAAACTGGTCCAGATTTGGATTTAGCTGCAATGTATACCGATCTGCTGGTTAAGGCCTTGGGCCCATAAATGGTGCATTTTTTGTCCGATTTCGCTGAAATTTGGGACAGTGAGTTATGTTGAGCCCTTCAAAGTCCTTTATTTATTTGGCCCAGATCGTTCCAGATTTGGATTTAGCTGCCATATAGACCTAGCTCTCGATTAAAAGCCTTGGCCCTATTAAAGACGCATTTATTATCCGATTTCGCCGAAATTTGACACATTTGACTTATGTTAGACTTTTTAGTCCAAATTGTACCATATTTCGACTTAGCTGCTATGGGTGCCTACATCATACATATATACCCGATGTTTTTGCTGTTTTGCTAAAAGCTACTATAACATAATTTTTTTTATAACATACAAGCCTAGTTCACAAAAATATTTTTTCAAATTAATACATACCTCTCTCAATGAAAAACACGAACTTTTGGTTGATTAGTTGGCACAAACGCAAATTTATAACCTGTCGCCCGGGCCGAATCTTGGCAATCTACCACCATGGATTCTGCTAAAAATTTATACAAAATAAATTTAGTTGAAGGTCATAATTTTACTCTACATACCAAACTTCTGTCAAACCAGCAGAAATTAAAGCTTCTAGCAACCGAACAAGGATGATCGAGATAACGGTTTATATGGGAGCTATATCAGGTTATAGACTGATTTGAAAGTCGTAACGGAACACCGCATGCAAAATTTCAACCAAATCGGACTAAAATTGCGGCTTGTAAGGACTCAAGAATTCAAATCAGGGGTTCAGTTTGTATGGGAGCTATATCAGGTTACAGACTGTTTGAACCGTATTTGGCATAGTTGTTGAAAGTTGTAACAGAACGCCACATGCAAAATTTTAGCCAAATCGAACAAAAAGAGACGATCAAGATATGATATAAACATTGTGGGGTCTAAGAAGAACATTTCTAGATGTTACAAACGATATTACTAGATTAGTATATCTCCATTCTGTGGTGGTAGAGATAAAAACACGTGGTAATGGTTAGTATGCACCCGCTGAAACGTATACTGGGTCTGACAGCATACAGCTGTTCTTCTGGACCAAATCAATCAATCAATTTTGCCAATTTTAAACAAGTTGAAAATTTAGTTTTGCGGCGCTAGATCCGTCATTTCGCCCATAGTGCAGCGCTTGCTTTAATACTGAGTGCCTATAGTGCTCGATATGACGAGGCGATTTATTGGCTCTTTTAAATAACCAATGGTCATCATGTTCCCACGGCGATCGGTCGTACCAACCGGAATTAGCTAACTCACCCACAGAATCTCAAGGAGGATCGCTTCCTCCACATGTATATGTGGCTTCCACAACAGCATAGTCCCGTATGAACCATATTCGGTTCGTATATCGGGAAGTCTAGTGCAACTATCTGTTTGGAATATTAGCGAAATCGGGTTACAAGTGCGGCTGCCACGGGTTTAAGAACAAAAATCGGGAAATCGGTCTATATAGCAGCTTTATCTAAATTTGGTTCGTATATATGCACCATTTTCGTTTCCAATATCGGAGGGTCTCACAATTCTCTGTTGCCAGTTTCAGTGAAATCGGATAATTTAGATGCCATTTATGGATTCTAGACACATAATTGGCAGATTGGTCAATGTGGCAACAATACTCAAACATAGTCCGATTTGGATTAAATTCGTTTCGAACATCGTGGGGCCTAAGGTAACTCACTGTTCTAAACTTCAACGAAATGGGGTTAAAAATGCAGGTTTTATAGGCTAAGGACCTCCAATCGACAGATGCGTCTATATGACAGCGATACCCACACATAAGCCAATTTAGCTCAATCATGAACTTTGCGGTGTGCGGACATTATACGAATCTGTGCAAAATTTTAACTGATTATCGGAGTTTGTGAGTGCTGCAGCGTGATTTTAACTTCAATAGACGGCCAGACGGACCGAAACTAGAATATTGTTAGATCGTCTTAGAATTCACAACGATCAAAAATATAAATACCTTTTATAGTCGAAAATGGATATTTTAAAGTGTTGCAACCCCATCATATGGTGAAGCGTATACAAATCTTTTTCAATATATCAAAAATATTGTAAAAAAATCTTCCTATGTTTAAACCGTATCTCCTTCAAAGAGGCGTAAACGCAGACACACAAACATTTTCCTTCCTCTAGCTCTGAATCTATTTGTTTGCAAGGCTTTAGTATTTGCTTGTCATTACTAGCAATTTAACTTTTACGTATTGTGTAAGAAAAACGCACAAAAAACTGTCAAAGCGAAAAAAACGCATGCAAAAAACATTCCAGGAAACGGTGTTGAAATTCTCTGAGGCTTTCATTTTTCAATTCGACATTACAATTTGCGTTGATGACACCAGTTGTTATAGCTCTGCTCCGGCTATGAATGGCAGGCGTCATGGGAGGAGTTTTCACATTTCCACCGCCAATTTTGATTATATTCATCTTCATTTCTCCAAGAGACAGAATAGCTTTTTGTGTATGTGTGTGCGGGGGGAGTAAGGGTGTAATGGTGGCATCTTGTTTTTGGCAGTGCACCAAGGCCATGACGGTGGGGGTATGTGAATAACAAAACTGCCATCAATAATTGTATTTATGTCAAATTTTCAACGACTGTTATGTTTTGTTCACTGCTGTTTTTTTTCTTTCTTTGGGCCATGTTTTTTGTTTTTTATATTTAATTTTGGGAGGTCCTTGTTTTTATCCAATGCGTGGCAGTTGTTTTGTTTCAACATTGATTACAGCCTTTAGGGAGGGATGTGTATGTATATTGTAGTTGTAGTAGTTGAAGCTAAGGTAATGGTTTAGGTGTGTGTGTGTGTGTGTGTATTTGCCTGTGTTTGTGTCATGGGCGATAACGTTAGCTTACAGCTAATGTGCAATGAGCATCATTATCAATAATTCATTTGTTTAAAAGAACATTTGTAATTCTCTAAAGGGAAATATTTTTCAACAAACATGTTAAAAAGTTTTTTTTTGTCTTCTTTGCTTTGACTTTCATGTTCTTGGTGCCTCTCTCCTTGTTTTTATACCCTCCACCATAGGATGGGGGTATACTGTTTTCGTCATTTCGCTTGTAACACATCTTGATCGTCTTGACATTCTTAGTCGATTTTGCCATATCCGTCCCATTGTCTGTTTGCCTGTCGAAAGCACGCCAACTTTGGAAGAAGTGAAGCTAGGTGCTTGAACCTTTGCATAAACACTTCTTATTAGTGCGGGTCAGCTGGGATCGTAAATGGGCCAAATCGGCCCATGTTTTAATATAGCAGCCATATAATCCGATCTTGACTTCTTGAGCCTTTAGAGGGCCCAAATCTCTTACCGATTTTGCTAAAATTTTGAGCGTGATGTTTTCGTTTCTCTTCCAACAATTGTGCCAAGGATGGTTCAAATCGGTTCATAACCTGATATAGATCAATTATTATCCGATTTGACTGAAATTTTTTATGAAGTGTTTTCTTCTAACTTGCAACAACTGCTCCAAACATGGTTAAAATCGGTTCATAACCTAATATAGCTCCCATATAATCCGATCTTGGATCTTGAATTCTAGAGCCGCTAGAGATTTGGCTGAAATTTTGCATGAAATGTTTTGGCTTGACCTTCAACTACTGCGCCACTATGGCATAACCTATTAAAGCTCCAATAAAAAACCGATCTCCCGATTATACTTCTTTAGCCTCTAGAGGGAGCAATTATTATATGATTTGGCTGAAATGTACGATTTCTTGTATGATCTCCAACATGCGTATTAAATATGACCTGAATCGGTCCATAACCTGATATGAACAGATCTAATAATATTATTGCTTGAGCCACTATAGGACTCAATTCTTATCCGATTTGGCAGAAATCATTCTCTATGAATTCCACTTTCGTCTCCAACAGTCAAACCATGTATGGCCCCAATCGGTTCATAACTTGGTTTAGCTAAAGTAGCATAGCAATTCTTATCCATTATCCTTTGTTTATCTACAAAGAGATATTGGCCAAAGAACTTAATAAATGCCATCCATGGTGGAGGGTATATAAGATTCGGCCTGGACGAACTCAACACGCTTTTACATGTCTTTTTCTTTCTTTTCAATACTGTGGAATGGTGATTGCAAGTTGTAGATGTGGAACAAAAAAAAAATTGGAAACGGAAGAACAACCGCTGTGTTCCAAGTCATCTCAAAGTTTCGATTACCCCATATAAATATAAGGCGCCTAAAAGTATGCATTGTTTTCTGTTTTTGCTAAAGCTTCGATTTCAGATTTATGGTAATTGCAGAGCCAAACAAACACTAATGCGGGTATAGGGTGGCATGGGATTTGGTTGCAAAGATTTATTGAACTTTTTGATTTTAAATTTCTTAGGCTAAAAAGTAAAAAAAAACACATGAAATACTAAAAATACCAAAAACATGATATTATAAATACAAGTCCTTTTTAAAATGTTTACAAGAACTAAAAAAATCTTTTACCTTATATCAGAATGTATTGCAATGGCCAATGGTCTTGTATCGCCTAAAAATAAGTGAACATAACATGACAGATATATATTTCGAACAAAATTTTTGCCAACACATTCTTGACAACATACGCCTAGATGTAGGCAATACTTCTTTACTATTTTCTAATCAATACATCTTAGAGTAAATTTTAAACGATTTTTTTTTCTTCTTATTCATTTTCAGGTAAGTGTCACAAAATCTCGCCATATTTGATGCGTGTAAGTTAAATTAAACTTAAAAAATCTTAAATATAAGCTCGAATATTTAGGCTTTGAATAAGATTTGACTGTCCTTCAGACCAAAATTAGAGCATATCCTATACATTAGAGATAGCTGGTTCTCAAAACACTTGGGTGCTAATCGCACAGCATATTTATAAAGTTAATTTTCTTTTAAGCTTTACCCACTTTGGACAAAAAAATTCGGATATCATCTCATGATAGTGCTCATCATTCACAGTTACGTAACGGTTCACATCAACTTTGGAGAAGTACGGTCCAATGATGCCACCAGTCCATAAACCGCACCAAACTGTGACTTTTTTTGTGACATTGGAGCTCTTGCAATGCTTCTGTCTGATCTTCACTGCAATATCGACAATTCTGCTTATTTACGTACCCATTGGGTCAAAAATGAGCTTCGTCCATAAAATGGAAGAAGCACGCAATGAACTTTCTTAACAGACCACGCATTTTGATAATAAAATGCAATAATTTGGAAGCGTTGTTCATTTGTAAGACGAATCATGCTTGAATTATAGACCAAACTGAAGATGTCTGACAGTAAAACAAAACACGAAACATGCGTGAGCTGTTTAAACCAGGGTCGTAGAAGACTAAGCGGGAGATCGTTTGATATGGGAGCTTCTACTACTAAATTTGCCATGAACATTCCATTAAGGAACAGGGGATACTTCTCTCATATCAATGAGTGCAGTCCGATTAAAGTTTAAGCTCAATGAATAGGGGCCTCCTTTTTATATGCCGAGTCCGTACGGCGTGCCGCATAGCGACACCACTAGGTAGAGAAGTTTTAACATGGCAGTGTACCTCACAAATGTAGCCATCATTAGTAAGGATATAAATCAGGATATAAATCTGAACTGATATGGCCCATTTGCAATCCCCAACGACCTACGGCAATAAGAAGTATCTGTGCTAAATTTCAAATTCATTCGTCCGAGCGCTTAGTGATTTCGACAGCCGGGGAGAGAGACGGACATTGCTTGATCAACTCAGAATGTCGAGATAATCAAGAATATATCTTTATACTTTATGAGGTAGCAGATCGATATTTCGATGTGTTAGAAGCGGAATGACTATATTAGCATCTCATGATGGTAGGTATAAAAATTGTTCCATTCAGAACATGTTTTGCCTATTATGAGATGCCGATAAGATGTTTTAG
Organism: Stomoxys calcitrans; assembly: GCF_963082655.1. NCBI lineage: Eukaryota > Metazoa > Arthropoda > Insecta > Diptera > Muscidae > Stomoxys > Stomoxys calcitrans. Next base: position 19,564,831 of record NC_081552.1, read on the forward strand.
ATTAAGATGCTAAGCTAAAAAAAATATTTAACTAAAAAAAAAATAATTGAATATTCATCAATGAATCAAAAAAGAATCAACCATCGATCAAAATTTGAAACGGATGATCGAGTCCGTTAGTAAATGGAAAACTAAAGTTTTAGGTAGCATCTTTATATTAAAGTTTTGATTTTTTGGCTCGTTTTCATTGCTAAAATCCTACGAATAAAGAAAAATCTAAAATTTAAAATTCCGTTTGTAACACCTCGAAATATTCGTCAAAGACCCCATAAAGTATATATATTCTTGATCGTCTCGTCATTCTGACTCGATCTAGCCATGTCCGCCCGATCGTCCGTCTGTCGAAGTCACGATAGAGGTCGAACGCGTAGCTTGAAATTTTGCACAAATACTTAATATTGATATAGGTGATTGGGAATTGCAAATGGGCCATATCGGTTCAGATTTAGATATATCTCCCATATAAGCCGATCTCCCGATTTGAATTCTTGAACCCCTGGAAGCCCCAATTTTTGTCCGATTTGGCTGAAACTTTGCACGTAGTGTTCCGTTAGAACTTCTAACAGCTTTTTTAAGTACGGTCTAAATCTGTCTATAACCTGATATAGCTCCCGTATAAACCTATCTCCCGATTTGACTTTTTGAGCTCTTACAGGCCGCAATTTTCGTCCGATTTGGCTTAAATAGGACTTCCAACAACTGTGCTAAGTACGATCTAAATCAGTCTATAACCTGATATAGCTCCCATATAAACCGGTAAAGGTGCATTTATATTCCGATTTCGTATACGGTTCAGATCGGTCTATATTTGGACATAGCTAAAAAAAGACCAATATTTAGTTCTACAATATTGAACAATGACATGTAGTTAAAGACCAATCAATGTCCGTGCCTAATTTGGTCCATAAATTTGGGGGCATAAATTATCCATTTTTCGCCGGATTATTACAAGAAGTGGTTTACATATATACCCGAGGTGGTGGGTATCCAAAGTTCGGCCCGGCCAAACTTAATGCCCTTTTACTTGTTTACTCTAGTTAAATGAATATTGCAAACAATTCTGTTTTCAAATTGGTTAAATGATCTCATTAAAAACAATCGGTTTTAAATAATATTTATTTCTATAAAATATTACGCAAACAAGCTGAAAATCAATTTAGACCCATTTTTATAAAAAAAAAACACCTATATTCTGCCCAAATGGCATCCTAAAATTCTAATTCAACTTCATGTAAATCGACCGAAAATCCTTTTCTGATGTATGCCCATATTTATCATCTTTAAAAGTCTTAATTTGTGGTAAATTTTGGAGAAAAAAAAAACAAAAAAAATTTTAAAAGCAAAAAAATCTGTTGACTACTTGGGTACAAAAGAAATCTCACCATGACTGAATTTCCTTCAACTCTAACTAACTCACATTTTTCTTGCCTTTGTTAAGCCATTGCACTTTAACCATACCATCATGTTATGCTACAGTTAAAGAGATCTCCTTTGTGTTTACTCTGCTTAAGACAATCCCTAACTAATGGGTCCCAAAGTCTGTTCAATTTTTGGAATAGCCTAGCTTATCGTGTCACTTTGCTTTCAATGCTATTGCATTACTATCCAATGTATTGTATTGTCTATATTTGTGAAATATGTATGGGCGATTCTCCATTTTATTCGTTTAGATAAACAAGTCAAAAGGCGTTAAGTTCGGCCGGGCCGAACTTTGGATACCCACCACCTCGGGTATATATGTAAACTACCTTTCATCAAAATTCGGTGAAAATTTCATACCTTATACTCATATACCTCATACCGATCTGAACTATATACGACAAGGATGTCGAAAAGCCGAACATTAGTCACTGCGTCAAATTTCAGTGAAATCGGATTATAAATGCGCCTTTTATGGGGCCAAGACTTTAAATCGAGATATCGGTCTACATGGCAGCTATATCCAAATCTGGACCGATTTGGGCCAAGTTGCATAAACATGTCGAAAAGCCTAACACAAAGCACTGTCCCAAATTTCGGCGAAATCGGACAATAAATGCCTCTTTTATCGGACAATAAATGCCTAAACCTTAAATCGAGAGATCGGTCTATATGGCAGCTATATGCAAATCTGGACCGATCTGGGCAAAATTGAAGAAGGACGTCGAAGAGCCTAACCAAACTCACTGTGTCAAATTTCAGCGACATCGGACAATAAATGCGTCTTTTATGGCCCCAAAACCTAAAACCTAGATATCGGTCTATATGGCAGCTATATCCAAATCTGGACCGATCTGTGCGATATTGCAGAAGTATATCAAGGGGCTTAACATAACTCACTGTTCCAAATTTCGGCGACATCGGACAATGAATGAGCATTTTATGGGCCCAAAACCATAAATCAAGAAATCGGTCTATATGGCAGCTATATCCAAATCTGATCCGATCTGGGCCAAATTGAAGAAATATGTCAAAGGGCCTAACACAACACACTGTCCCAAATTTCAGCAAAATCGGATAATGAATGTGGCTTTTATGGGCCTTACATCATAAATCGGAGGATCGATCTGTACCGATCTGAGCCATCTGAGCCAGAGTCGATCTGTACCGATCTGAGCCAAATTAACGAAGGATGTCGACGGGCCTTACACAATTCACTGTCTTAAATTTCAGCAAAATCGGATAATAAATGTGGCTTTTATGGGCCTTAGACCCTAAATCGGAGGATCGGTCAATATGACAGCTATATCCAAATCTGGACCGATCTGATCCAAATTGACGAAGGATGTCGAAAGGCCTAAGACAAGTCATTGTCCCAAATTTCAGCAAAATCGGATAATAAATGTGGCTTTTATGGGCCTTAGACCCTTAATCTGAGGATCGGTCTATATGGCAGCTATATCCAAATCTGGACCGATCTGAGCCAAATTGACGAAGAATGTTGAAGGACCTAATACAACTCACTGCCCCAAATTTCAACAAAATCGGATAATAAATGTGGCTTTTATGGGCCTAAGACCCTAAATCGGCGGATCGGTCTATATGGGGGCTATATCAAGATATAGTCCGATATAGCCTATCTTCGAACTTAACCTGCTTATGGACAAAAAAAGAATCTGTGCAATATCTTTATTTTTAAAGACTGTAGCGTGATTTCAACAGACAGACGGACAGACGGACGGACATGTCTAGATCGTCTTAGATTTTTACGCTGATCAAGAATATATATACTTTATAGGGTCGGAAATGGATATTTCGATGTGTTGCAAACGGAATGACAAAATGAATATACCCCCATCCTTCGGTGGTGGGTATAAAAATTTTAGCTCAAGATCTCAATTTTTGAAGCCTGTAGAGTGATTACAACATACGGACAGACGTACGGACATCGTTAAATCGTCTTAGAATTTTACGACGATCTGAAATATATATACTTTGTAAAGTCGGAAATTGATATTTCGATGTGTTGCAACCAGAATGACTAAATAAATATACCCCCTATCCTACGATGGTGGGTATACAAAATGGAACTAACTCATGAACAATTTCGTACGACTATTTTTCACAACATCGACATAGATTATAACGACAATAGTACATTGATGAAATGCAATCTTTGTATTCTTTGTAAAGCGATGAAGCACTATCCTATAGCACTGTGAAAAACTGAATTCATTAGTGGCCGATGCTAGCTTGAAGTCGGATTCCGTAAAGGTTGTTCAAAAGCAGCAGATAACAAACATTAAAGCCATTCTGTGAGAAAGAAGCATCTTTGGGCATTTCTCCCACCAGCAAACATTCAATATTGAATGAACATCTTGCCGTATAAAAGGTTTGTTTTCGTTGGATCCCGTAAAATTTGATAATTGCTCAAAAAAGGCTCGTGTCGAATACTTTGCTTTAATTGGCTATGATAGAACATTTGTCCCATTAGCCGAACGAAGAATAGCGTTCCAAGCGCCTTGATCTTCTGCGTATATTCTAAAATATATGACACCAAGATTCGAGGTGTCTCCCACCACTTGATCTTTCATTGGCGCTATTGATCGTCCCGGTTTGCGTATACCACCGTGGTTGCCTTCAAAAGACTTCTTTGATGGAGCTTCTTCATCCATTCTGATAACATGACCTGGCCAACGCAACCGTTGTATTTAAATACGTGTAACTATGCTATCGTCGTTATACAGCTCGTGTGATTTCCAACTTTATCCATTTTCTTTATCTGATCGGTTGTAATTGGCGTTTTGGGAGTTGACACCATCCATTTCGTTTAATCACAATTTACTGCCAAAACCGTTGTCACTGACTCTCTTTCGATGCTTTAAAAGCTGCAGTTACTACTTCCGGCATAGGCGAGTAGCATGTGTTCTCTTGTGATTAGTGTGCCATATCTATTCACATCTACATCTCGTATAATCTTCTATAGCCCGCTATTAAAGAGATCATACGATCAGCTCTCTCCTTGTCTGAAACTTCTTTTGGTATTGAATGGTTCGGAGATATACTTTCCGACTCTAACTGAGGAACGTATACAAGAAAGTGTCATCCTGCAGAGTCTTATTAATTTTGCAGGGATACCAAACTCAGACATGCAGGCTTGCAATACCTTAGAACTTATCTATCCGATAAGCTATCGAAAGCTGCTTTGTTTGATTTGTCCTTCTCGGGTCTATTCCATGAATAGGCGCAGTGTGAATATCTGATCTATGGTGGATTTACCAGGTTTAAAGCCGCATTGGTAGGGCCAAATTATTGTATCTCATGGACTTAAAGTTTTAATCTTTCACACAGTACGCTCGAGAGTATTTTGTATGCGAAGGGGAGGAGACTTATTCCTCTGTAGTTGGCACAATCCGCCTTGTCTCCTTTCTTGTGTATTGGACATAGTATACTGAGGTTCCAATCATGTATGCGTTCTTCTAACCAGATCTCACAGACAAGTTGATGCATTCGCCTTATTTGCATGTCGCCTCCGATCTTAAATAGTTCAGCGGGTAACCCGTCGACTCCAGTTGCCTTGTTGTTCTTCAGTCGAGTTACTGATACTTGGACCTCATTCTGACTAGGAGGTAAACATTCTATACCATCATCAGGGATTAGTTCTGCAGTATCCTCTTCCCCGCCAACATCGGACACTAGCAGTTTGGTAAAATGTTCTTTCCATATCCTCAGCGCACTATCTGTATCAGTTACCAGATTTCCTGATTTGTTTCTGCAGTAGGATGTGCCTGCACCAAAGCCTTTGGTTTGATGTTTAATTCTTTCGTTGAATTTCCGGACTTCATTATGACTCCTGTACATCTCAATTCGCTCAAACTCACTTCTTTCCATTTCCTTTTTCGATACCCATACCGATGCTACCTTCATCTGGCTCTTGCCGATTAGTGCGAAGAAATGTTAGAAAATTCGATCGTGGTGTTTTAAAATACATTTATAAGATCGTCACAGGTGGCAAATCGTGGATCTATGTGTACAAAACCACAATCGACCGTGTGCGCCTTAGAAGACGAGAAAATTCCAAATACTGTTCTTCGTGGAAAAAGCACTTCGAAGCAAATGGTCTCCTGTTTCTTCGGCAAAACGTCGGCAACTGGCAAAACGTGCAACTTTTCCGCTTGAGCAACATAGCACGGTCAATTCTAGGTAGTACACCATATATTAATTGCCTAAGGTCTTGGGAGAAATTTGAAAAATTTAACAAGAGCAGCCGAAGCATTGTTCACAATGACAATTACAGCTCTCAGACATCCCCTCAAACCAACGTCTCTTCGACCGGCCAATACGTCAAATTGATGGGTCATCCGCTGTACATCCCTAACTTGGCAACCAATAACTTATTATATTCCAGCACATTTAGACAAAAACGCATGGTTAACTATTTTAGTCGCCAGAAGTTGCTGTTGAAACTTTCAACAACCATCGAGTGGAAAAAGTGCTTTGAGAATTGGTTTGAGCGCATGCAAAAATGTGCACATCTTTTTGAATTTTATTAGTAACATTAAACCCGCTTTTAATGATAAAAATTTGCATTTTCATTATTAGCCCGGGAACTTATAACATTACTCTTATTTTACCCACCACCATGGGATGGGGAATGATGAAAGAGTCATTCCGCTTGTAAAACATCGGAGTATTGATCTGCGACCCATCAATGTATATATATATATTATATATTCCTTCGTCTTAACAATGTCGATCTAGCCAAGTCCAGTTTTTAACCTGATAAAGCTCACTTATAAACCGATCTCCCGATTTGACTTCTCGAGCCCTTGGAAGCTGACTTCCAACAATTGTGCCAAGTACGGTGCAAATCGGTCTTATAACTATTTGATTTTATATCTTTAGCCCCTATAAGCCACAATTGTTATCCCATTTGGTTGAAATCCTGCAAGCAGTGTTCTGTTACAACATCCAGCTATCATGCCAAGTACAGTTCAAATCGGTCAATATACTGATAAACTAATAGAGTTCCCAGTAGAATCTACCTCCCGATTTGACATATTGAGGCCCTGGATAACTCAATTGTTATCCAATTTGGCTGAAATTTTTTGTTTTATTTTATCTTGTTATGTTATATTATTTTAATTAACTTCATGTATTTCAAAAATAATTTTACGTCATCATCCTCTATCATGTAATATTGAATTTAATTTTAGTTTATTTCATTTACATTTTTTCTTTTTACTTTTTATACCCTCCACCATAAGAAGGGGGGTATACTAATTTCGTCATTCTGATTGTAACTGCTCGAAATATTCGTCTGAGACCCCATAAAGTATATATATTCTTGATCGTCGTGAAATTTTATGTCGATCTAGCCATGTCCGTCCGTCTGTCCGTCCGTCCGTCCGTCCGTCCGTCCGTCCGTCTGTCTGTCTGTCGAAAGCACGCTAACTTCCGAAGGAGTAAAGCTAGCCGCTTGAAATTTTGCACAAATACTTCTTATTAGTGTGGGTCGGTTGGTATTGTAAATGGGCCATATCGGTCCATGTTTTGATATAGCTGCCATATAAACCGATCTTGGGTCTTGACTTCTTGAGCCTCTAGAGTGCGCAATTCTTATCCGATTGGAATGAAATTTTGCACGACGTATTTTGTTATGATAGCCAACATCTGTGCCAAGTATGGTTCAAATCGGTTCATAACCTGATATAGCTGCCATATAAACCGATCTTGGGTCTTGACTTCTTGAGCCTCTAGAGTGCGCAATTCTTATCCGATTGGAATGAAATTTTGCACGACGTGTTTTGTTATGATATCCAACAACTGTGCCAAGTATGGTTCAAATCGGTTCATAACCTGATATAGCTGCCATATCAACCGATCTTGGGTCTTGACTTCTTGAGCCTCTAGAGTGCGCAATTCTTATCCGATTGGGATGAAATTTTGCACGAAGTGTTTTGTTATGATATCCAACAACTGTGCCAAATATGGTTCAAATCGGTTTATAACCTGATATAGCTGCCATATAAACCGATCTTGGGTCTTGACTTCTTGAGCCTCTAGAGTGCGCAATTCTTATCCGATTGGAATGAAATTTTGCACGACGTGTTTTATTACGATATCCAACAACTGTGCCAAGTATGGTTTAAATCGGTCCATAACCTTATATAGCTGTCATATAAACCGATCTTGGGTCTTGACTTCTTGAGCCTCTAGAGGGCGCAATTCTTATCCAATTTGAATGAATTTTGGCACGTAGTATTTTGTTATGATATCTAACAACTGTGCCAAATATGGTTCAAATCGGTTCATAACCTGATATAGCTGTCATATAAACAGATCTGGGGACTTGATTTCTTGAGCTTCTAGAGGGCTCAATTTCTATCCGATTTGGCTGAAATTTCGCAAGATGTTTTTATTGTTACTTTCAACAACTATGTCAAATAAAGTACAAGTCGGTTCATAACCTGATATAGCTGCCATATAAACCCATCTGGGATCTTGACTACTTGAGCCTCTAGATGTCGCAATTATTATCCGATTTGCCTGAAATTTTGTACGACGGATTCTCTCATGACCATTAACATATGTGTTTATTATGGTCTGAATTGGTCTATAGGCCGATACAGCTCCCATATAAATCGATTTCTCTCTTTTACTTCTTGAGCCCACAAAGGGCGCAATTCTTATTCGAATTGGCTGACATTTTACACAGGTCTCCAAAATATAATTTAATTGTGGTCCAAACCGGACCATATCTTAATTGTGGTCCAAACCGGACCATATCTTGATATCGCTCTAATAGCAGAGCAAATCTTTTTTTATATCCTTTTTTTTTGCCTAAGAAGAGATGCCGGGAAAAGAACTCGACAAATGCGATCCATGGTGGAGGGTATATAAGATTCGGCCCGGCCGAACTTAGCACGCTTTTACTTGTTTTTAATTCTAAAAATATATGTCAAATTTTAATTGATTTTCATCGAAAATGAAACATCCTATCAAGCCAAAATTTGCTTTTATTATTCTTAGTACTATTTTTTAGAAATATCCCATATATATCTTTTTACTCAACCCCCAGACAATTCTAGACATTTCTCCCAGTAGTTTTTGTTTTTTGCTACTTGCATTTTTGTCACATCAAAAGCTTTTAGCATCTTTGGCATTTGGGGAATAATATCGTTCGTTTCGGTTAGTTTTGTTTGCTCTCTAGAAAATATGCTTTGAAAACAAAATGTTGACGTTGTCTCGTTTCAAGTGCAAGATATTCCAGCAAAGTTCAATAATACGCCCAAACAAATACCACCAGAGAAAGGGGCAAAGGCAGTGTGGCAAATATTTGGTAAATTGTATTGCCAAGGAGACTAGGAGCAAAACAGAAAAAATGAAAAAACAACAAGGAAAAATATAAAACGAAAGGAAAAATATGCCAAAAATGTCCCCAAGTATTATAGCAATGATGGTTACCTGGGGGCCAAAAGAAACCAAAAAATGAAGCATACTCTTCGGCATTGTTGGAAACTCACACAATGCAAAGCGTTAAGTGAGAGCATTTGGAAGTTTTGACTAAGGCTGCTGAAAGAAGAGACGATGGAAAACAGAGCAGTCTCTTGCAGACGTTGGCAAATCTTTTGTTATTTTAATATTTCATTAGCAAAACAAATGCATTCCATTTTTATAGTTTATTAACCTTTATGACAATCTTCTGGTACGAGTCAAAAACTGAAAAATAAAAGTAAATGTTACACCTGAAAATCATGCTACTTTCTTTTGGTCTTCATAAAATTTTGTATAATGTTTAAGAAGAGTGCTTCGTTTGTATGTCCATGTCGGTATTTTTCAGTATCAGCATATCATTACTATGCCCTGGTGAAACTCTGAGACTGGTACGTGCTCATACATTTTTCATTTAATAAAATTCAACTAACTCAAGGCAATTGCAGTAGAGGCAGTTCTACTGCTCCTTCTAACTTGGCCATTATATTCTTCTTTCTATGCACATCTACCTACATTCATCACTTGGTTTCTCCGCTTTTCAGCCATATGATAGATAGAATGCATTTAACATCTAAATGATGCAGTTTATAAAAGTTTATATTTTTGAAAAACGACCAAGACTGCGCTGCAAAAATCCACCTTTTATCATACCGAACAAGGAAAACATCGAAGAATGCTTAATAATCCTGACAGACGATGATGCTGCTTCTTCATGGGATCAGTGTTGCCAATGGATTGAATTATTTCTTTGGCCTTGACAATCAGATGTGTTTTTAAACCCAACACATCGAATTTTCCTTTTCTGACGCTATAAAGTATATATATTCTTGACGTCGTAAAAATCTAAGACGATCTAGCCATGACGGACGGTCATGGCTAGCATGTCTCTTGAAATCACCCTACAGTCTTTAAAAATTGAGAAAAAGCTACATTTACAATCCGATGTTGCTGATTTGTGTTAGGCCCTTCGACATATTTTTTTAAATTTGGCCCAGATCCGTCTAGATTTGAATGTAGCTATCATATAACCCGATCTCTCGATTTAAGATCTTGGGCCCATTAAAGGCGCATTTATTGTCTAAAGTCGTTGGGACAGTGAGTTGTGTTAGGCTCCTCGACATCCCTCTTCAATTTGGCCCAGATCTGTTCGGATTTGGATTCAGTTGCCATATAGACCGATCTATCGTTTTAAAGCCTTGGTCCCATAAGGCGCATTTTTTGTCCAATTTCGCTATAATTTGAGACAGTGAGTTGCCTTAGGCCCCTCGATACCCTTTCCAAAGAAGGACCAGATCGGTCATTTGGATGTAGCTGCTTAGTAGACCGATCTCTCAATTTAAGGTCTTGGCCCTATAAAAGGCGCATTTTTATCTGATTTTGCTGAAATTTTATACAGTAACTTATGTTAGGCTTATCGTCGTCTGTGTCTTATTTGCTTCAGATCGGTCTATATTTTAATATAGCTGCCAAAAAGACCAAAATTGAACCAAAATAGGATATATATATATATATATATATATATATATATAACTTCTTCTTCTAACTTCTTAAATAAAAAATAAATTTCTATTAATACACAACATATTAGTGTTCAATTTTGATATGAGCGACATATCGCGGTGACGCAAAAATATAAACAAACTTTAAATGGTGCATAGACAATGGTACATGGTACAGCTCCGATATTTGGAGAACAGACGTTATTCGATATCCATCAAATCGGGAGATCGGTTTATATGGGAGAAATAACAGGTTATACATCGATTTGAATCGTACTTGACACAGTTATTGGAAGTCATAACAGAACATTATGTGCAAAATTTCATCCAAATCGAACAATAATCGGACAATAATCGGACTTTATAGTGATATAGCCCCCATATAGGCCGACCTTCCCATTTAAGATTAGGCTCATAAAAGTTTCATTTATAACTCGATGAAATGGCTCAGCTAAATATATATGAGGCCCCTTCGTTACTTGTACCGATTATATTCTAGGTCGGACTTTTTTTGTATATAGCTGCCATATCTATATCGATCTACCTGTTGAAGGTCAATACAAGCCGCATTTATTACCCGAATTCGTTGAAATTTAGAACAATAATTTTCGTTAAGATCCCAACTTTCGTCTCGTGTCATTTTAGATATTGACCGAACTGATCAATATCTAAATATTGCCCCCATATAGACCGATCAACCTATTGAAGGTCCACTGCTACTGCTATTAAATGTCCCACAAACATTCTATAAAGGAACGAGGGGTACATCTCTCATATCGCATAGCGACTCCACTTGGTAGAGAAGTTTTAACAAGGCAGAATACCTTACAAATGTGGCCAGCATTTGTAAGGGGAGAACCACCGTTGAAATTTTTTCTGATGTCTACGCCGGCATTTGATCCCAGGCTTTCGGGATCCTAGGCGGCCATGCTAACATCTGCGATACAGTGACCTCAAAGCCGATTTCCTCAATTCGCGTCGCGAATGGCCTAGATGGGATTATATCCCAATATAGCCTTCATGTTGACTGATCTCCCAATGTTAAGTCTTAGGTACACCAAAGTTGTATTTATTGCCCGATTTCGGGGAAATTTGGCACAGCGAGTTTTATTCGACCCTTCGATATTCATACCGAATATATTATACGTCGGAATATATTTAGATACATATGTCATATACAGCGATCTCTCAATTTAAGGTGTTAGACCCATACAAGTTGCATGTTGTGTCCTATTGCGCTGAGACAGTTTTTTTGAGACCATTTTTGGGAATATCCCCAATTTAGACCCATCTGCCATTGATGATTTTTCTCCCATATCTAGTCTATTTATTACCCGATTTTAAAAACCTATGCAGCCTCCCCGAATATGGTAAGAATCATATTCGGATATAGCTGTCATATATATATCGATCTCCCGATTTATGGTCTTGAACCCATGTAAGACGCATTTATTATCCGATTTGACTAGAATTTGTTTTGATATAGCTGCAATGGAAACCGATCTCCCGATTTGGCTGAAACTTTGCACGTGTCGTTTAAGTATGACACCAAGTATGCTCCAAATCGGATCACAACCTGATACAACTGCCTTATAAACCCATCACCCGATTTGACTTCCTGAGCTACTACGGGGCGCAATTCCTATCCGCCTTGAAATTTTGCACGTAGAGTGTCGTTTTGACTTTGCTTTAAACCTGATACAGCTGCCATATAAACCAATCTCTCGATTTGACTTCCTGAGCCTCTGGAGCGCTCAATTATAATTAGATTTGCCTATAATTTTGGAAGAGATATTTTTCTATGAATTGTAATAGCCATGACAAATACGTTCCATATCAATATATAACTGGATATAGCTCATACATATTTGGAAAAGTCAGTAAAAGAACTTGCCATATGCGATACATGGTAGAGGGTATATAGGATTCGGCCCGGCCGAACTTAGATTCGATTATTATTTTTAATTTTTTTAAATTTTATTTTAATTCAAAAACTTTGAAGTTATATTTTTAAACAAATTCTCAACAAATTTGTATAAATTTTAGAAAAATAAATTTTTTACAAAATTAAATTTATAACGCCACCACTACTTTTTTTGTTAGTTTTTTTTTTTTTCAATTTCGAAACTGGTTTTCTGTTTGTTTTTTTAACAAATGTGCTAATAATACAATTTTCGAAATATTAATAATATTATATATATATATATATATATATATATATATATATATATATTAATTAATATGAATGAAATATATTAATAATAATATGAATGAAATATGAAACAAATTGATTTTTAACGGGCCGAAACGGGCCCGCTCCGCTACTCCTTCTTTAACTCTCTAATATCTTTTTAGAGTAAGGACACTTCGTCCTGAATGCGGATATCGAATTCGTGCCATTATAGCCTATGACGCTGAACGCGTTCGAATCCTGGCGAGAGCATCGGAAAAAGCGGTGTTTATCTCCTCTTAATGTTGGCGACATTTACGAGGTACAATACCATTCATGGTCATTTAAAAATTTTTCCCCAATGAGGTCTCGCAGTGCGGGACGCCGTTCGGGACTCGGCTATAAAAAAAGGTCCCTTAAACTTGAATCGGAAAGCTTTCATTGATGTGTGCGAATTTGCGCGTTCTTGGTTCCTTGTGGCAATGTTCTTCCTTAGGGTAATGTTCTCATCAAGGGAGAGATGGCACCTCAGACATTTCGACTAAAATATGGATATCAAATTCGTGCTGCACTTCCAAGTCCCTTTAATTTGAGTCCCATACTGCCATGGCCGTTAAATATGAAGCGTTTGGAGGGTGTTTTGGGGCTGGGGCGGCCACCGGCACTTTGTGCTAAAAATAGATATCAAATTCATTCTTTATTCCCAACGAAAATAAAGTTCAGTTAAGGGGGTGCTTTAGGGCGTATCCCAAAACACTTGGCTCCAAAATTGGCTCCGTTCGAGACTCGGCTATAAAAAAAGGTCCCTTAAACTTGAATCGGAAAGCTTTCATTGATGTGTGAGAATTTGGGCGTTCTTGGTTCCTTGTGGCAATGTTCTTCCTTAGGGTAATGTTCTCATCAAGGGAGAGATGGCACCTCAGACATTTCGACTAAAATATGGATATCAAATTCGTGCTGCACTTCCAAGTCCCTTTAATTTGAGTCCCATACTGCCATGACCGTTAAATATGAAACGTTAGGAGGGTGTTTTGGGGCTGGGGCGGCCAACGGCACTTTGTACTGAAAATAAATATCAAATTCGTTCTTTATTCCCAACGGAAATAAAGTTCAGTTTAGGGGGTGCTTTAGGGCGTATCCCAAAACACTTGGCTCCAAAATTGGATATCAAATTCGTTTTCTACTCCCTAATACCTTTCATTTGAGTCCCATATAGCCATCGTCGACTAATATGCCCATTTGAGGGTGTTTGGAGGGTCCGCCCCCTTTCGTTGTCAATAAATTATAAAGCCTATCCCTACTTCCTGACCATATTCGTAATCTACTCCCGTATACCTTTCATTTGAGTCCCATGTTGTCAAATAAACTTATTTTGAGGGGTTTTGGGGCTGGGGCGGTTCCCCAGGTACGTGGACCCAACTTTTATTACTAAATACGTACTCTTCCTTTGAAAACCTTTCATTTGAAACACATATTGTCCCGATCGGCTCACTTTTGTTTTTGGGTAGTACTTTTGAAGTAAGGGGGAGGGTCCGCCCCCTCCCAATATCAAAAAATTATATAGCCTATGTTTTCTTCCAGACCAAACTACACAATCTGTGAAAATTTCAAGGTAATCGGTTTATCCGTTTTTGAGTCTATACGGAACAAACAAACAAACGAACAAACACAAATTGAATTTAATATATAAAATTTTATATTATTTTATTTTTAGATTTAAAAAGAATGCAAATTTGTTTTTGGAGTCAATGTACTCTAAATTTAATGTTCTTAGAGATTTTAATTCCATAGTAAACTTTATCTCAAAACCAAACTATCAAAAAAATGCATTAAAATTTTATTATACCCTGCACCATACGATGGGCGGTATACTAATTTCGTCCTTCCGTCTAGAGGGCGCAAGTCATACATAATTTGGCACGTCGTGTTTTGGTATCACTTCCAACAACTGTGCTAAGTATGGTTCAAATCGGTGCATAACCTAATATAGATGTCATATAATCCGATCTTGGGTTTTGACTTCTTGAGCTTCTAAGGGGCGCAATTCTTCTCCGATTTGGCTGAAATATTGCACATAACGTTGAGGAATGGCTTCCAACAACTGTGGCAAGTGTGGTCCAAATCAGTTAATAACCTGATATAGCCACCATGTCAACCATGTCAACCGATCTTATGATTGGGCTTCTTGAGCTTCTAGAGGGCGCAATTCTTATCCAATTTGATTTAAATTTTGCTAACATCGTTTTGGTATAACTTCCAACAGCAATGCCAAGTATGGTCTACATCGGTTAATAACCTGACAGCTGTCATATAAAACGATCTATTAGACACTCTGAACCACTGGAGGGCGCATTTTTTACTCGATTTGCCTATAATTTTGTAGGTGGTTTTTTTTCTATGACTTCTAACAGCCATGACAAGTAAGGTCCATATCGGTGAATAACTTGATGTAGCTCATATATACATTTTCTTGAAAAAGTCATTTAAAGAACTTGATAAATGCGGTCCAAGCTTTTGCTTGTTTTTAAAATTTTTTCGATATTAAGTATTAAAAACTTTGTCGAAAACCCTAATGACGCCTTATCTATGATGCTGATGCTCACTTCTCTCAGATGATGCAGCTCATGATGATGCGCATGATGAAAATGGAAATAACGTATGCAAACTGAAATGCAAATAGCCCAGTATTTGAGGGTAGGGGTGTCCATGAAAATTTTAAACAGATTTTTTGCTCGTCTACCATTCTACCCACCTACTCATCTCAATACTCCATTCTGCTCAGGAATTGAATACAAAACGTGTTCTAAATTAAAAAACAACAAAACTGAACAAAGAAATTGTTGTCTTTGTCGTTTTGGCTGTTTTTTTCTTGTTTTCCTTAAACTTTACTTTAGAACAACTGGCCATAACCAAGATCCTCCTATCATCTTCTCGCCCTTTTTTGAAAACGCACTTTTGCCTTGACGTTGGAGAAAATGCATCAATGCTCTTGCAGTGAAATATTTGAGGAGCTCACGTTCAATATGAAAACGAATGATGTGCCATCAACGTGCTTACGCTTTGCACTACGATAACATTTTCATCTTCATCAGGATTAGCACCATTAACTGGTGTAGGTATCATCGGTCATGCCTTATCATTGGCAAATTTAAGCAAAAACAAAACAACCAACCAACAAGAAAGAAACTTAAGCCCCAGAGCAGGATTCAAACAATTCTTTGACAAAAACTGAGGTTTATGGTTGGTAATTTCGGCGTTGCTGAAAATTGAAAATAAGACACGTTTCGAAAAAGGTCATAGCAAAAGGTTAAAGAAATAACATTAAAGTGGAAATCATATTGACCAAAATTTCAATGATAATTGACAATTTTTCAATATAATTTTTTCGAAAAAAATTAAACAATTTTAGAGTCTTTTATGATCGGAATTAACAACGCCCGAACATCAATTAGAACGATGGCGTGGTTTCTTCAGCTCCGAAGGACCAACAATAGAGGACTCAAGCTTCGACGCTACCGAAGGACTCAAGCTTCGACTCTTTGAAATATCCACAGCCCCACCCACCTGCGATGAAATTGAAGCCGTTCTGGTCTCACTCGAAAATGGTAAACTAATCGGCCCTGGCAATATACCCACTGAACTGTTGCGGTATGGGGCATACCCCATGGCTCAGGTGATCACCCCAATACTCAGGGAGGACTGGTATACAAACGCTGTCCCCACGAAATGGAAGAAGGGGATCATGGTCACAACCTCAAAGAAGTGTGATCTCACCCAGTGTAAGAACTGGAGGAGGAGGGTGATTTTTAAGTTATTATCTTCTTGGCAACACTGCTCTGAACAGCTCACGAACGTTTCGTGTTTAGTTACACCGTCAAAGATCTACAGTTTGGTCTATAATTTATTTATTGCATTCTATTATAAAAATGCGTGCTCTGTCAAGAAAGTTCATCGCGTGCTTCTTCTATTTTATGGGCGAAGCTAATTTTTGGCTCATTGGGTACGTAAATAAGCAGAACTGTTGATTTTGGAGTGAATATCAGCAAGAAGCATTGCAAGAGCTACCAATGCATCCAGAAAAAGTCACAGTTTGATGCGGCGATGATGCGAATCGTAACACAATTGTGAATGGTGGGCGCTACCGTGAAATGAAACCAATTTTTTTTTGTCCGACACAACACGATCAACAATGGACTTATTAAGAGGCGAGTTCGGTGAACATTTTATTTTACATTCGGGAACGGTCAATTGGCCTCCTAGATCGTGCGGTTAAACGCCTTTAGACTATTTTTTTGTGGGGCTATGTTAAAGCTCATGTGTATACTGACAAGCCCACTTCAATTGACGAATTGGAAGACGACATTGAAGCATTTATTCGTGAGATACCGACCAAAATGTTCGAAAGAGTATGCCCCAATTGGACTTTTTGAAAAACTTTCTTATAGCTCTTAAAAAATCACCCTGAATATATGTTCTCGATCGTCTTGGCATTCTATGTCGATTTAGACATGAAAGGTCTAATGCCCATAAATGCTTTTTTAATCCGATTTCGCTGAAATTTGTAACTGTGAGTAGTTTAAAGCTTCCCGACATCTGACCCAAATATGGTTCAGATTGGACTATATTTATATATAGCTCCCATATATACCGATCTGCCGATTAAGGGTCTGAAGCCTATAAAAGCTTTATTTATTACCCGATTTCGCTAAAATATAAAACAGTGGGTTACTTTATGCCTCCCGGCATCTGAACTAAATGTGGTTCAGATCAGACTATATTAAGATATAGCTTTCATTAAGACCTATCTCCCGATTGAGGGTCTGAAGCCCATAAAAGCTTTATTTATTACCCGATTTTATTTGAAATTTGATACAGTGAGTAGTTTTAGGTCTTCCAACATAGAACCCAAATATGGTTTAAATTGGACTATATTTAGATATAGCTGTCATATAGACCGATCTGCCGATAAAGAATCTGAAGCCCATAAGAGCTCTGTTTATTACCGAATATCGCTAAAATTTGAAACAGTGGGTAGCTTTAGGTCTCCCTACATCCTTCCTAAATATAGTTCGAATCGGACTATATTTAAATATAGTTGCCATACAGACCAATCTCCCGATAAAGGGTCTTACGCCCATAAAAGCTTTATTTTTTTAACCGATTTCGCTGAAATTTGAAACAGTGAGTAGTTTTACGCTTCCTAACATCCAACTTAAATGTGATTCCGATCAGACTATATTGAGATATAGCTTTCATATAGACCGATATGCCGGTTAAGGGTCTGAAGCTCATAAAAGCTTTATTTATTACACGATATTGTGGAAGTATGTAATACAAAATTCAACAGTGACTTATATTTATTAGACCACTCAATGTCCGTGCCGAATTTAGATGCATAAGTTATCCAATTTCCACCGGATTGTGACGAAAGGGTGTTAACATATATACCCGAGGTGGTGGGTACCCAAAAATCCGCCGGGTCGAACTTAATGCCTCTTTAATTGTTTTTTTTTTTGCGTCTATGTGCCTTCAAGATCAGTTATTTTTGGCTGGCATTTACCACAGGTGTAACTTTTGATTTAATTTTATTTATTACTAACCAATAACAAATTGGTTTTCAATCAACATTTTTTCAAAAATTTGATTTAAAGGTTTACCGGACTGCAGTTTCTGGGATTCCATCCCTTCATCAGCGGTATGTTTCGACAAATTACTCATTCATTCATCAATGTTATGAGCTCAGACATAAATAGTCTATATGAGAAAACAAAATTTTAATTAAATTTTTACTAAACAAATTTTTATTACACTTTTCTAAAGACAAATTTTAAACGTAACATTCTCTAACGATAAAACTTCAGCCAGGGCCGGACCTCCCTCAAATTTATCTTTCCAAAGATTAATTTTCATTGCTATTAAATTATATAAAATTTAAATATAATATCTTATAAGAACAAAATTTAAATAATTATACCCACCACCATAGGATGGGCTAATACTTGTCTAGTCATGCCGTTTGTAACTCCTTGAAATATTGATCTGCGACCCCATAAATTACAATATATATATTTTGCATCGTCTCCGCATTCTGAGTCGATCTAGCCAAGTCCGTCCGTCTGTCGAAATTACGATAGCGGCCGAACGCGTTAAGCTAGCCTCTTGAAATTTTGCACAGATACTTCTAATTGATGTAGTTCGTCGGGGATTGAAAACGGACCTTATCGGATCAGATTTGTAAATAGCCCCCATAAAATACGATTTCCCGACTTGACTTCTTGTGCCCTTCGAAGCGTTTCATCCGATTTGGCTAAAATTTGGAACAAAGACTTGAGTTATGACTTCCAACATCCACACCAAGTATAATCCCAATCGGTCTATAGCCCCCATATAAACTGATCCCGGGATCTGACTTCTTGAACCTTTAGAAGCCTCAATTTTCATCCGATTTCGCTGAAATTTGGAACAAAGTCTGGAGTTATGACATTCAGCATCCATACTAAGTTTGATTCGAATCGTTCTATTACCTGATATAGCCCCCATATAAACCGATCACCGGATTTGCAAAATTAAAACACTTCATCCTTTCGTAGTGGTTGTAAATATTAAAATTTAGTAAATTTCTCTATAAAAAAAAACTAAATTTCAAGAAAATATAGAACAAAATAAGACAAAACTTATGTAAGTTTTTGAAAATTTTTTATGAAAAAAAAAACAATTTCCAGGAAATTTTCAAAAAAAAATTATTTTGGACGAATTTTGCCTTGATAGTGCTATTCTTTCATATTGGCCATTTTATAGGCTTATAAATTCATCTTTGACCTCCTAAAGCACATGATCGCTTCAGCCTTTCCTTTTGCTAGAAATAGAACTTTTCCTTTCCTCCCCAAGACAAGTTTGCTGCATTTTAGGAAACCTATACAGGCAGCTGCAGCCTGCCTTTACGACATCATTTTCGGGAAACACTACAACCACTCAAGTTAACATCATTCCTTGAAATCACCTCGAAAAAAAGGAAAACATAATAAAGGGAAGAGTAACAGCAATTGTTACCATTTGTATATGTGTGAGTGGGTGATGATGCCTGTGTATAGTCACATTTATTTTGATATTTTCAGTTTTATTTTTATGTATTATATTGCTTACTTAACGCTTCATTTTTTTAATACAAAGGGGGAGGGGAGCACACTGCTAACCTTCCCAGTTCAAAGCTGTGAGGGGGCTTAAAATGGCGAGAAGAACTTGAACAGAACTCAACTGAAACGACGAGCTTTTATGGCCATTTTTGTGTATGTTTTGTCTTAAGGAACGCGAATGTGCGAATTTCCGTTTCTATCGTTTGGTTTTTTCTTTCGCTTTTTTCCTACTTTGGTTTGTTGTCCTTACTCAACTCGTAGACAACATGCAATTTTGAAGCTTTTAGTATTTTTATGACCTCGTAGAAATGCATCATAAAACTAAAGGCAAACGAATGAACCAAAAAAAGAGGACAAATACCAAAACAGCAAAAAAAAAAAGTAAAAGAAAACTGCTCTGCAAAAGATAGTTAAAATTGTACTAAAGATCATTTTTAATGGCAGGACAAGCCAAGGCAAGGAGGTAAGCAGGCAGCCAAAACCTTCAGAAGATGCAGCATAAAAAGATGTTCTCTCTCTCTGTTTTTCTCTCCTCCTCTGCTATTAAGGCGACGGAACAAGAATGCCATTAAGCATCATAAACATGGAATATAAATCGGATGGCAGTGTTGTAAGGTTATATACCCGAGTGCTATATACATGGATTAATGCCACAGATTTTTAATGAGACATGCTAGAGCAGAGATAAAACGAAAATGGTTATTTCTCCACCCTCAGGAGACTTGTTTACATTTAAATGCATGGCCAGGATTTTAAGTTTAAGAGATTTGTTTTTTCCTAGCATTTTTATTAAAACCGCATAACAGAGAGAAAATGATAATACCCATAAGTGGGTATTCTTACCCTAACAACCTAGGTTTTTGACGATATGGCTGAAACTGAATATTTACAATGACCCCTTCAACACTCACACCTAATACAGTGAAGACTGTTTCCCAAATAGAACAGAAGCCCATCTTCCAAAATTTTCATAAAAAAATTATAAAACTTTCATTTTCATATATATTGTAGACCAAAATCAATTATATGGGAGTTAAATCTAAATCTTAACCAATTTCGACCAAACACTTCAGATATTATGGTAGCGTCGAAAGCATTGAAAAATTTTTTGGGAAGACTGGTGAATAAATGTGCATGCAGTGGCTCTAGAACTGAAAATCGGACATTTTCTTTATGTATGGGATATATATCTAAATCTGAACCGATTTCAAATACACTCAAAAAAAAGTTTATTCAAACTTAAAAATGTTGTCCTTAATTTGAGGACTTTGGTAATAATTTCGAGCCAACGATATGCAACTTATAAACAAGCATTGCGTCTTAGGATAAAAGACGTAGTGTGGATATAAACCAAGTACACGACGTTGTAATATAAAAAATGCATGAATCCTTAACACAAAGAATTTATTTTTGTTACATGTCTTTATTTACAATCTGTTTTTTAAAAATACGTTTGGACTATCTTTAAAGAGTTACATCTTCACAAAAATTAGATCTTTAACAAAATATATAACGTAATTATTGTATAATAAAGTTTAATTTTTATCAGTATTCTATATACATATAGAATATAATGACGGATATGTGAATAAATATTGAATTATTTTCTAAATGGCAAATCTAACACATGAAATCTCTTAAGTGTTGATATCTCATTTATATCACCTAGTAAGGAAACTGCTAGAGGGTTGACATGATTGCTTAGCCTTTGTAGATAATTCGAAGATATTTTACATATTTCTTGATTAGTTGTAGGAATATTTAAGTCTTTTTGAAAATTTTTATTACATATGAACCATGGTGCTTTGGAGAACATTTGAAGCGTTTTTGACTGGTATCTTTGTAGAATTTCTATAATGGAATTGCTTGCCGTTCCCCATATAAAGAACGAGTTTGTTCTTTAAATTCAGTTCTGATTTGTGACCCAGAAGCTAGTACATTTTTCTGGTCTTAATTTTGAGCTGTTTTAGCTTTGCTTTGATGTGATCTTTTCATGTTAGACGTCTATCAAGATGGAGACCCAGATATTTTACTGTATTCTGCTTGGGAACGGTCACATCATTTAGTGAAATAGGCGGCAATCGACCCTTTTTAAGGCGAATGTTATATACACGGACTTTTTTCTGTATTTACCTTTATATTCCAATTCGTTAACCAAATTTACATATCAGAAATAAATGTTTGCAGCTGCTCCGAGCATTTGTTC
The DNA here is from genome assembly GCF_963082655.1 of Stomoxys calcitrans. NCBI lineage: Eukaryota > Metazoa > Arthropoda > Insecta > Diptera > Muscidae > Stomoxys > Stomoxys calcitrans. Next base: position 19,586,755 of record NC_081552.1, read on the forward strand.
GGATATTTATCTGATGCTAAAAGTGCTGTGTCATCCGCATATGTGGCATAAGTTACAGTCTCAGTACAAGACATGTCGGACGTGTATATAGTGTATAATACTGGAGCTAAAACATTTCCTTGAGGAATGCTAGCCTGAATTTCACCAATTTCTCGTTTACTAAATTTCAGAATTAAATAAAAAATTTCCTGAAAGGAGTTTTTTTATTTTGTAGAGAAGACCTTTGTGCCCTGTCGAAGGCTCGTCTTATGTCTAAAAAGTTAAAGGGCATTAAGTTCGGCCAGGCCGAACTTTGGATGCCCACTACCTCGGGTATATATGTAAACCACCTTTCGTCAAAATCCGGTGAAAAATGCATACCTTATGCCCCATAGCAGCTATATCGAAATATGTTCCGATTTGGACCAAATACTAATAAGTACAAGTCATTGTTCAATTGTGTATAACAAAATATTGATCATTTTAGTAGCTATATCTAAAAATAAACCGCTCTGAAGCATATACGACACGGATGTCGAAAAGCTTAACATAAGTCACTGTGTCAAATTTCAGTGATTATAAATGCGCCTTTTATGGGGCCAAGACTTTAAATCGAGATATCGGTCTATATGGCAGCTATATCAAAATCTGGACTGATTTGGGCCAAGTTGCAGAAAAATTTCGAAAAGCCCAACACAACTCACTGTCTCAAATTTCGGCGAAATCGGACAATAAATGCGCCTTTTATGGCCCCAAAACCTTAAATCGAGAGATCGGTCTATATGACAGCTATATCCAAATCAACACCGATCTGAGACAAATTGAAGAAGAATGCCGAAGGGCCCAACAAAACTCACTGTCCCAAATTTCGGCGATATCGGACAAAAAATATAGTCTTTATGGGCCCAAGAACTAAAATCGGCAGATCGGTCTACATGGCAGATATATGCATATCTTGAACGATCTATGCCAAATTTCAGAAATATATCGAGGGGCTTAACATAACTCACTGTCCCAAATTTCGGCGAAATCGGACAATAAATGCGCCTTTAATGGGCCCAAGGCCTTAAACCGGGAGATCGGTCTATATGGCAGCTATATTCAAATCTGTACCAATCTGGGCCTAATTAAAGAAGGAAGTCGAAGGGCCTAACGCAACTAACTGTTCCAAATATCGGCGACATCGGACAATAAATACGCCTTTTATGTGCTCAAAGCCTTAAATCGAGAGATCGGTCTATATGGCAGTTATATCCAAATCAGGACCGATCTGGGCCAAATTGAAAAAAGATGTCGAGTGGCCAAATTTCAGCAAAATAGGATAATAAATGTGGCTTTTATGGGCCTAAGACCCTAAATCGGCAGATCGGTCTAAATGACAGCTACATCCAAATCGGGACCGATCTGGGCCAAATTGAAAAAGGATGTCGAAGGGCCTAACACAACTCACTGTCCCAAATTTCAGCAAACCGGATAATAAATGTGTGATATATAAATAAATGTGAATAATAAATAAATCGGGGGATCGGTCTATATGGGGGCTATATCAAGATATAGTCCGATATAGCCCATCTTCGAACTTAACCTGGACAAATTTTCAGCTTAATATCGCTATTTTTAAAGACTGTAGCGTGATTTCAATAGACAGACGGACAGACGGGGACATGGCTAGATCGTCTAAAATGTTTACGTTGATCAAGAATATATATACTTTATAGAGTCGGAAAGGTATATTTCGATGTGTTGCAAACGGAATGACAAAATGAATATACCCCCATCCTTCTCAAGTGCTGATCTGATAACAACCACAATACGATGACATTGTTCCCAAGTTCCATGGTTGTGACGAAAGCCAAATTGGTAATCCGGGATTATACGATTTGATTCAAGAATTGACAATAGCCTTTTCAATAAAACTTTTTCGAACATTTTTAGAAAATTGGTAATAAGCTAATTGGACGATATGGAACTTGATCTTTTGGTTTATTGGGCTTCGGTATAATGACAATTTCGGCGCATTTCCATTGAAAAGTAAAATAACAAATGAATATAATAGCCTTTTTAGGTAAGGCCTTAATCAAATTTGTCCCGATTATATCAAAACCAGGTGATTTTTTATTGCTTAATGTAGATATTTCTTCTTTTACTTCTTTAAATGTAACAGAATTGATAGGCAAGCCGATTTGCAGTGGAGAAACCAGAGAATTATCTACATCGCTGACAAAATCTTGTTCATTTAATGTTAAATGCTAAAAGCATTGGCTTTAGTCTGGTTACTTTTGCACCAAACTCCATTATCCAGTCCATTTTTTTTTTCCATTATTGGAGTCCATTTTTCTCCATTGGACGTCTCTTCAAGTACTTCGTTGCATTCCATAGATTATATTCAAATTTTTGAAGGGTATGTATATTAAGATTGCACAAAAATTTATCAATCTCTTTATTTTTATTTCTATTTAGTTGCAGCACGGTTAAAATTTCTTCGACCCAATGGACATCTGGTTGACTCTCATATTCTTCTTAACCTTCTCTTTTCTTTACAAGACTTTTTATATCGGCTGAAAAGTTACATAAATGTTTATTATTTTCACATATATCATCCATTGGGGTTGTTTATCAACAATTCATTCATTCATTCAATTCGGCTTCATGAATGAGGCTCGAAAAATTTTGTACTGCGGCGAGAACATTGCAAACTATTTTCATCGGTTGTTAACCCTTCCTACTACTGGTGGCACTTATGAGGTTTTTACTTAATTTAATTAGCCGTAAAAACTTCTTTACTAAAGTGCTGGCAGTCTGCGGCAAGACGTTCGGACTCGGCAATAGGAATGAGGTCTCTATTATAGAGCTTAAACTTGTAAAGGACCAAACTCATTAATATTTTCTTGCAAATTGCAAATTTCCTTATAAACATCTCATTAGAGATGATTTCTCTTATTTCAGTGATTGCTGACCGATTCCAGTTTCTAATTCGATGATAAGCGACCACGTGTTTATAGCTGAGACCGAATAGTGTGCCGCTGAGCGAAACCTAAATGTTCAGAAGTTTAACATAATTGATCTCACGAATGTCGCTAGTATTAATGAGAACATAACCATCGCTGAATTTTTTTTCTTGTTGAAACCCAAGCGTATGGCTACATAAGAGGACATAAGCAGACATGCTTCTCTATCCAAGACCCCTGCAAATTCTAATTTTGGTTTATTATGCGATAGAAACGAATTGAGATAAAAACAAAAATCCAAATAATGTTTTGACCGTTATTCTAAGGCGAAAAATGGACTTTGGAGGAAAAAAAAAAGAAAACCAAAAGAAAGTAATTTATCAGTATTATACGATGTCACGCTTGAAAAAAGGGCAAAAGCGCCATATCTTTAAAAAAATTATAAATATGGCTTTTTAGGACATTTTTAATGCTTAAATAAATTTGAATTGAATAGAACGATCGCAAAAAAAAAATATATTTTAAACATTTTTTATTTTCAAATATTTATTAATTTTTACTATAAATCCGAAATGTTTCGTTGCTAAACTCTCCTCGTACAGTACATGATGTCTTCACGTTTTTCTCAGTGTATTCCGGATGTTGCCAATTTGTCTATATTGATTCATCACATTCGACGATTGAACATCAATCGAATTTTTTTTTTCGCGTATCATTTGAAGCTTAGCGGCTTGACAGATGTTTTGTGTCACACAAGCCACACTTTATTGTGATGCGCGTATTGGTGCGTTCTACATTTTTGACTTACCAAGCTCCTAGAAGGAGGCCACCGTAGCGCAGAGGTTAGCATGTCCGCCTATGACGCTGAACGCCTGGGTTCGAATCCTGGCGAGACCATCAGAAAAAATGTTCAACGGTGTTTTCCCCTCCTAATGCTGGCAACATTTGTGAGGTACTATGCCATGTAAAACTTCTCTTTAAAGAGGTGTCGCACTGCGGCACGCCGTTCGGACTCGGCAATAAAAAGGAGCCTCCTTATCATTGAGCTTAAAACTTGAATCGGACTGCACTCATTGATATGTGAGAAGTTTGCCCCTGTTCCTTAGTGGAATGTTCATGGGCAAAATTTGCAAGCTTCTCGAAGCCTTAAATTGTATGCATCTAACTGTTTTCGTGTCTAGTCAAGCATTATATTCCCATTTTTTATGAAAATTTTTTGAATGGCAAAGAGAATTAGACACAGTGAGTTGCTGTGGGCCTCCCTTTATCCGACCCTTTTAAGCCTCCCGTCGTGCGACTAGAATATTGTCCATATCGCACCATATTTGAATATAACTGGTTATCTCATAAAAAACGGATGTACTACCCGATTTCGCTCATGCTGTGACTTGTATAAGAGTTCTCGGAACTTGAATCAAAAATGATGCAGAACATCTTATGTTGAATATAACTATGGATATGGTAGTAGAGTTGTAATAAAATAAGATGATGAATATATCCATGTTGATGGGTTCGGCCTGGCCGAACTTAGTACGTTAGGATGGGAGTATAGTAATTTCGCCAATCAACACCTAGAAACATCCCTCTAAGACCCGATAAGAAAATTTATTCTTGATCGTCATGACATTTTAAGTCGATCTAGCCATGTCCGTCCATCTGGCTGTTGTCGAAAGCACTCTTACTTTCGAAGGAGTAAAGCTAAGCGCTTGAAATTAACTTACTAAAAGATGCATTACGGCAGGCTTGGGATCTATGGGTCTAAAAGAATGGGTCAGCAGAGGAACACATCAAGGAAGTGTACTGTCTCCTCTACTTTGAAATATAACCATTAATAATATATTATTGTCTTTGGAAGAAACAGGTGTAAAAGTGGTCGCTAATGCTGATGACGTGGCAATTGCGGTTAGGGGAGAGTTTTCCAGATATACTTCAGGAAGCTCTACGTGCAACAGTAAAATGGGCTACCGAAAGTGATCTAGGTGTAAATGCGCGCAAGATAGAAGAAGTTTTTTTCAGCAGGATACACAAGTTACCTACAGTGGCATCTGTCTCCTTGGGGAGGAGAGAATGCTCCATTTACAGTAAGCGCAAAATATCTGGGTGTTTTGCTGGATATGAAATTGAACTTCAAATCCAACATTTTGGAAAGGGCAAGAAAGGCAATTCTCGCCTTAAATACCTGCAAGATAGCCATTGGCAAAAGTTGGGGGTTTGGACCGCGCGTCATGCATTGGGTATATACTGCAGTTATCAGATCTATATTGCTATTTGGTTGTGGTCTGATGGTCGACGCTTCAAAATCCAACTTCTGTTCAATAGTCAACCAGATCCAAAGGATGGCTTGTTTGTGCATTACAGCCGCACTCAGGACGATACCAACTGATACACTTAATTTAATGCTACATTTAATCGCTCTGAACAATATGGCTAGACAAATTGCTGCGACCACTACTGCGAAGCTAAGGGAGTCTTCTCTATGGTCATGCAACGACTACGGACACTGTGTTTTCCTTGATACAATGTTCGATGTTCAAGGCGGCGTGGATTACACCCTACCTGAGGCGCTTTTTGATAAAAAGTACTGTACCACTATTCCAAATACAACCGATTGGAACCACGATATCCCTGTAGTCTAAAGATCTGGAACTGAGCATATCGAAATGGTTACCCTACCACTGCAGTGTGTATCAAGCGGAGATCCTTGCAATTAAGGAAGTGGTGGGATGCCTAAGATTTTCTAGACCAGACCCGAAGGATAACGAATGATAGATGGTCACGAAGAGGGGGATGTGAGCATTCCAATATTATGTGGCCTCATCTAGCCATAAAGAGGTCTACCGCTTTGCTGTCACTAGAACAGACGTCTCAGTCATTGTGTCCGTCACGACAGGTCACTGTCTAATCGGAAAACATGCTGACAGACTGAAGGTTGCCAGTAATGACTTTTGCAGAAGGTGTGCGGACATTGAAGAAGAGGAGACTATGGAACACCTTCTGTGTGTGTGTGTGTGTGTCCCGCTCTGGAAGTAATAAGGAGTTCCACTGTAGGTTCTCATTTCTTTGAGAACCTGTCTGATTTAGCGGATGTGAACATTCGCAAGTTTTTTGGGCTGCTTTAAGGCGATCTGGATGGTTCAACGGTAGGAACTAGAAGGTTCCTGTAGTATCACAATGGACGGAAACGTCTAAGTGAGTCTGCTGACAGACGGCCACATAAACCTAACCTAATCTATCCTCCTATTAGTTTAGGTCGCTAGGATTGTAAATGATTCGAGTCGGTCTTTGTTTTGTTATAACTCCCATATAAACCGATCTTGGGTCATAGCTTCTTTAGCTTCTAGAGGGCGCATTTCTTATCCGATTTGGCTGAAATTTTGCATGTGGTGTTTAGACATGACTTCCATCGACTGTTTCAAGTATGGGCTAAATCAGTTCATAACCTTATAAAGCTGCCATGTAAATCATCTTGACAAATGCGATACATGGTGGAAGGTATATAAGATTCCGCCCGGCCGAACTTAAATCTCTCTCCTAAATCGAACTTAAATTTTTTAAAACAGCTGTATTCTTGGATATTTTTCTAACCACTCGTCGTAAATGGGTTAATGCCACTAATATCATATCATAATTTTGCTATATTACAAAAGAGAAACAGAAATCATCACAACTTTTCGTGATATTAAAAAACAAAAACATCAAAGTTGCCAAAAAAAATTTAATTTCATTCCCAAAAGTTTTAACATTTCTCAAATTTAATTTTTTTACGGTGCTAACTCTTAAAATCACAGACATGGAGTTGTCATTTTATAGCGCTATTAAAATCTTTATGAACTTCTTCAACCCAAACACTTTTCACTCGTTCACCTTTTAGAGCTTTTGCTGATGAGAAGAACTTTCTTTCATACCAAGCAGCACTATAGTCTTGGCCAGGATTTGCATGAACGCTAAGCCGAGCGAAAACAAAAACAAATGAAAATTGACAGAGAAAATCTACAAAAGTAAAAAGTAAAAAAGCAACAACAACAGAGCAATAGCTGACAAAGAAGTAATGAAACATAAACTCGAACTTGGTGAAAAACAAAAACTGAACTCTCAAGAAACTGACGACATTTGCAAAAGTCATTAAAATGTCAGCATAACAACAAACAGGCACAAGACAAAAGGATATACGGCAAACACACACACACGCATAGTGAATTTCACATTGAGATTTGTTGGGTAAGGCGAAAGAGGGATACTTAAAAACTCTGCCATCTCTTTTATCAACTTTAGAGCTTGATCTGCCTTATTTCCTTGTTAAATATAATGCAATGGGTGCGTCAAGTCTTCCTTTTCTAGGGAAATGAGAAATTTTTCTTTTCATATTAAGGGGAAAGGACATATTTTCTATAACACCTTGCAGCATTTCTCTTTTAAAAGCCAATTTTATGTTACCCGAGAGATAACAGCCGTCAACAGGACATTCCCTTACCAGAAACTTTTTAAAACAGTGATAGGGTATGAAATTCAACTCAAGTCGTGACGCTGCATGGATTTTAATAAACTCCAGGAATTTGACTATCAAAATTGCATTTTTAGAGTTTTCAAAGCATTCACAAAAAGTGCATCTGAGAGACAGGTGATAAGCGTGGGGCTACCATTTCTTGAGACGTTCCGGAGGGAGATTTTTATGGCACAATTGTATGTATCTTAGAAATAAAAATGGAAAAATAACCATAAGATAAGCAATAAGAACCAAAAGTTGTTTTAGTTTAAATACAAAAATAATAAAAATGTATGTGCCCAAAAGTATATATTTTTTATTATTTATACAAAATATTTTTTCCATGTTTAATTTTTCCCTTTTGACTATTTATTTTTAAGGCGAATCTTTGTCATAGAATCAAAAAATACATGAGATACAAAATTGTTATAGTTTCCGTCTGTTCAAGTGCATACAAATAGGAGATAGAATACGGCTTGAATTTGCGTATTTATACGAAACGAAATGATATTTTATGCTTTTTATACGTGACTTTAATATTAAATACCATGTGGCAAAAGCCAATTTGCCAATAAACAGATTCCCACATACACTCACTTACTCAACGAATTTCCAACTGTCTCGTGGTTAAAAACTCAAAGAAGAATAAAAACGAAAGCAAACACCTGAAAGTATGCTATGCATTGCATGTAAGACAGCCAACAATGATATATGGCAGAATGAGCACAATTTTCACTGTCAAGGTATTATGGAAAATTAGTTTGCCAGAGATTTAAGATTAGAATGTTATTGAAAATGGCATTTGTGTGCGAGTGTGCTCAGACGTTTCAAAAATCCCCCCCAAAGCATGAAAATTGAAATTGATGTTTTTTCCCCTACAGCGCCAAACAAAAGCAATGAGAATATATGTGCTTTATTGCCAAACGTTTGCAAAGGCATGCCAGGATGGGGAACCAAAGCCATTCATATATACTTATTTACACTTTGACTATAGGCAAATATGTATGGATGTATGTATGTTTAAATATGTGGACAAGGGAAAAAAATAAACGGAAGAGAAAATTGATCGATTTTTCTTCATATCCTCCAGCTTCTAATGGAACATGTATCATCATTGTGTATGCCTTTAACCAAATTCATAAATTCACCTTTTTGTTAAAAAAAAATTCAGAAAGACAATTTTTGTGGCATACTTTAAGGTAAAGGCCATCGATTATATAAAATGATGAAAGTGTTGCAATATGTTTGTTTGTTCCGAATAAAATCAAAAACGTCTAAATCGATTTTCGTGAAATTTTCTCAGATGGTAGAGTTTAGCGCAACGGTGAAAATAGGTAACTTCATTTTGTGATACCAGCGAAAGGAACACCCACCAATTTTGAAACATGCAAAATCCCGGAAATGTGTGCATTGATTTAAGTGATATTTTGTATGCCACCTTATGGTAACCCAAAAACACAAATTTGGTATGAAACTTTGGGGTAAATAACCTTGGGGGACGCCCTACTCCAAAATCCATACAAACGGACATGTTTACCGATTGGGACAACATGGGTATCAAATGAAAGGTATTAAGGAATAGAGAACGAACTTAAGAGTAACAATTCATGTTCATGTGTCGGAGCGCCGCCTTCCCCCAAAAATCGCCCGATATGGGTCTCAAATGAAAGGTCGTTGAAAGTAGAACGAAACTTATATAAACATTTAGGGTCCCAGGGGGACGCCTCACCCCGAAATGGACAAGTAGGCCGATCGGGACCATATGTTATTCAAACGAAAGATACTTGAAAGAAGAATATGAAACTTATATGAATGTTTGCGATCAAAGGAAACGTATTTGAGAGTAAAAAGCGAAAATTAAAACATTTGTGTCGGGGAGTCGCCCCAAACCAAGATTATGTCATAAATGGGCATGTATTCCAAACGGGGCAATATGGGATTCTAATGAAAGTTTTTTGAGAGTTAAATACCAATATAAATAATTTTCGAATTTGGACCACGTCAAAAGGGGCTGCAAACAAATGGGTGTAGCGAAGCACACCGGCTTAGGTCATGTTAGTTTAGGTTTAAAAGAGGGTGTAGATATTAATCCGGCCCATGCCACTATGGACATTCACCTAGCCCAGAAATCGGCTTGTTGTGCGCTCTAAAAACTAAAAAGCTTGTATTTAATGCAACACAAGATTTGAAGGGTGTTTATAGACAAATGTTCTTAGAAAAATATATACCCTCCACCGTGGATCGCGTTTGACAAGTTCTTTGAATGACTTTTACAACAATATAGGAGCTAAATCATGTTATGGAACGTTCTTGTCAGGGCTATTAGAAATCAGTAAAAAAGTCACATTTGAAATTTCAGCCAAATCGCCTCTAGTAGCACAGGAAGTAAATTCAGGCCATGGGAGCTATATAAGGTTATGAACCTATTTAGATCACACATAGCGTGGATCTAAAATGCCAAAATGAAAGTCTGCGCACCGCTGCGAAGTCGAGCAATTTTGACTCGACTGCGGCTCCAGGCAAATTGCCTGACACTGACTCTGACTCAGACTCCGGATTCGACTCCGGACACTTAAAAATACAATATTTTATACCCACCACTAAAGAATGGGGGTGATACCCAACCTAGGCAGTATGAGTATCAACTGAAAGGTATAAAGGAGTAGATTATGTAAACGCAAAAAACAAATAAATAACACTTACCTACGGCGCTTTTTTAAAATTTTCATTTTCATCCCAAATTTAGGATGAAGAGGAGGAGGATGATGAGTATGCAGACATTAAATCAGGAGAGCCCACATCAAATAAAGTCCCGAGGGCATGAAAATGTGACTGCCACATCCATGTGGCAATCTCTGAGTAGCACCAACAACAACAATAGGGAGCACGTCCCCCACACCTAGGGAGCATTTTGGGTCGCTAGAGGATCGAGGGGCCTTTGCCCCTGAAACGGACTTTAGAATATCGTTCCTGGGCTCAGAACTAGGTGGTACGCCCTATAAAGTCCATTTTTTCCCCAATCTCGTCATGTCGTTTGTAACACCACGAATGCCTTCGTTTGATTCACTTCGAATGCTCACACGAAGATCTAGCTATATCCACCCGTCCGTTCAACAGGTAGACGAAATCACGATGCCGTCGAAAAAATTGAGGCTGTCCGCATTAAATTTTGTAATGGTACTGCTTATTGTGGGTCGTTTGCTGTCCAAAATTGGCCAAATTGGGTGGATTGATTTTAATTTATACAAAAACAATTAAAAGCGTGCTATGTACGGCCGAGCCGAATCTTGGGAACCCACCACCATGGATTCTGGCAAAAATTTATACAAAATAAATCTAGTTGAAGAGCATAATTTTATTCTACATACCCAACTTCAATCAGACCAGCAAAAATTAAAGCTTCTAGGAACCGATCAAGGATGATCGAGAAACCGGTTTAGAAGGGAGCTATATCAGGTTATAGACTAATTTGGGCCGTATTTGACACAGTTGTTGGAAGTTCTAATTGAACACCGCATGCTTACTTTCAGCCAAATCGGAAAAAATTGAGGCTTGTAAGGACTCATGTAGTCAAATTGGGAGATCGGATTTTATGGGAGCTATTCCAGGTTATAAACCGATTTGGAACGTACAACAATGAAAAAACAATGAAATTGTTTCAAATTACATCTTTTCGATGAAATTTTTTCTAAAGTCAAAATTTCAAATAAATTTTGTCTAAAGAATAAATTTTAATGAATTTCTTGTTTTTGCATACTTTAGGGGTAAATGTAAACAATTTGCATACTCACTACCATAGCCATGTCCGCTTGTCGAGTCGTTACGGAAGTCGGTCATTAGTCTGTCCGTCAATCTAGGATTGTAAATAAGTCAAATAGGTCGATGTTTAGATATAGCTCCCATATAAGCCGTTCTTGTGACTTGATTTATTGAGCCGCATTAAGCTGGCATTTCCCATAATAACTTCTGCTACATTCATCCAAGAAATAGCCCAATTGGCTATTCCAATATATAAAAAGAACTTTCCAAAAACGTGACTAATACGATCCAACGTGAAGGGGTTATTAAATTCGGCACGACAAAAGTTCTTCTAATATTTTCTAAGAATATTGCTGCAGTATTGTAGGCTGAGTAAACATATCACATAGGCGCCCCGGATAGCATGCTTAGATTGTCAGGGCACTGATCGTGGGTTCGATTTCCACCAGATGCCTTGGTCTGTTAATGTCTGCCACTCTTACCTAACCTAAAAAACCCGTTTTTTAGCAAATACATTTTTTAATTTTAAGAATTGCTAAAATTTTTTAATATTAGTTTACTTTATGTTTGTGTGCTCCGAAACACACGCAAGGCTATATCCACAGCGCCACCCACCTACGAAGAAATTAAAGCTGTTCTGATCTCACTGAAAAATGATAAATCAACCGATTACCCCAATAATCAGAGAGGGCTGAGATACAAACGCTGTCTCCTCGGAATGGAAGAAGGGGTTGATAGTCACAATCCCAAAGAAGGGTGACCTCACCCAGTAAACGCAATAAATAAAGTGATGGCAAGTCTTCTTTTGCAGCGTATTTCGCTTGCACTTGACAGCATTTTGAGGAAGAAATTGCCAGGTTTTCTGCCTGAACGTTCTTGTGGCGACCACATTAACTCCCTGAGCATAATCATTGAACAGTCTGCAGAACTTAATACACATCTATACCTTCTATTCGTCGACTTCGAGCGTACATTTGACACAGTTTCGAGAAGTTCAATGTGAAGCACGCTGTTGAATAACGGCATCCCTGAAATAATCATGATACTAATTAGGGAACTGTATAGGAATGCTGCAGTTTCATTCCGTTTCAATGGAAAAGAAAGCCGACTTTTCGGGATCGATCTGTTCAGCATTCCTGAACAGATCATGACACTAATTAGGGAGCTGTATAGGAATGATGAACAGATGCAGGTAATGATGAACAGATGCAGGTAAGATGCAGGACTTACTCGAAGACATCTACTACACGGATGACATCTCCCTCTTTAACAATCGCTATAAGCACTTAAAGGAGAAATTGAAAGGAACTTCAATGTGGAGCACGCTGTTGAATAAGGGCATCCCTGAACAGGTCGCTATTTTTAATTTTATTATACTCCGTAACAGAAGCAGCTAATGTTGAAGCACCCTATGGCATACGCTGGGGCATAAATGACTTCTTTGGAGACATCGACTATACCGATGACATCTGACTCTTTACCTATCGCACATAAATGCGAAATTGAAACAAACTTCAATGTGAAGCACGCTGTTGAATAAGGGCATCCCTGAACAGATCGTGACACTAATGAGGGAGCTGTATAGGAATGCTGAAGTTTCAGCCCGCTGCAATGGAAAAGAGATCCGATCTTTCAGGATCGATAACAAAGTGAAGCAGGGTTGCATCATATCGCCGACGCTATTTTTAATTTTATTAGACTCCGTAGCAGAAAATGCTGCCAAAGTAGGCCTGAGGATTAACATAGCAAAGATCAAATTGATGAGGATAGGAACATCAAACTTGACACCGTTCACTATAAACGACCACATCATTGAAGACGTTGACAACTTCCCCTATCTTGGCAGCAAAATAACAAAGGACGGAGGATCGGAAGCAGACATACGCGTACGTACAAGGCTATAAGGACCTTTCTTAAAATCAACAAAGTTTGGAGATGCAGTGATACCTCACATAATACAAAAGTCAGAATCTTCAACAGTAGTGTGAAATCTATTGTATAACTTGGAGCTTGACACTAGCGACTACCCGTTAAGTCCAAGTTTTCATAAATCGCTGTCTTCGACATATACTTCGAATTTTCTGGCCAAATCGTTTTTCAAATGAGGAATTGCAAAAAAGAACAAACATTTACCCTATCCATGTAGAAAGAAATTCGGAAGAGAAAATGGACTTGGTTGAGTCATATCCTACGTTGACTGCGGGATGATACAGCGAAAAATGTCCGAGACTGGAAACATTTCATATTTTGTTGCCTACTTTAAGGCCAAGCTACTGCTTTTGGATAACATAAGAATACCGGTATTCACAAAACTGGACTCAGATTTCAAACAAGTTTATTTGACACATTTCCTTTAGAGAACTGTCAAATAAACCAATTTTAAGGCTTCATAAAGTTTTGTCAAAAAGGCCGTTTAAGGTTTAACGATCTTTTTATAAAACGAAAATATGCAACGAAACATAACAGACATTTTGATGTTGCCCAAATACTAAGTAAAGTCCAGGTCCCATGTTCCATAACTCATTCCTTCCTTACATTTGCTTTTTGCCAAACGACATCTCTTCGCTAATTTCCCATTCAAATAAATGTGACCCCTCTCCCCACTGCTCCCCTGCAAAAGGGTCAACATGGCGAAAACAAATTAACAAGCATTATCTACAATTAAAAATAAAATGTAGGGGGACTTTCCACCTCGAGCATGAACCCAAACATAAAACAAATGCATAAATTTAAGCTGAAGCTCTTTATCCTCCACTCCGCAAAAATTGCCAAACACAGCCAATGCTACGAAACAACAACAGCCAGTCCAACCATTAGTAACATGCAGAAATAATTGATAAGTTAAGGGTTCTGTTGAATAATGTTTAGAAAATTTACATATTTTTCTGGGATTAAAAACAAACAAGGACAAATGCAAAAGATTCTATGAACAAGCAGGAGAAGGCCCCGCCCCTGCCCATCCATAAAAAACCGATGTAAAATGCAAAAACCGAAGGGAGAAAACGGAATTTTAATGAGATACTAACCAGCAGCACACTACTGGATGATTTAAAGTTTTGTAAAAAGCTAAAAGGAATGCAGAAGTTTTCTTTGAGAGTGAAATGGCAAAAATTTTCAGTAGAAAGTGAATTAACATGAGAAATGAAAATGATTTTTATAAGCTAAGAATGACAAATTTGTATAAGTGAAAGAATGGAAGGTCCACAACTTTTTTGTTATTTTATGATTATGATTGATCAAATCAAATCAAAATTATTTGATTTTGTATTGTATTTTAGTTTATTTTAGTTTATTCTATTCTTTTTATACCCACCACCGAAGGATGGGGGTATATTCATTTTGTCATTCCGTTTGCAACACATCGAAATATCCATTTCCGACCCTATAAAGTATATATATTCTTGATCAGCGTAAAAATCTAAGACGATCTAGACATGTCCGTCCGTCTGTCCGTCTGTCTGTTGAAATCACGCTACAGTCTTTAAAAATAGAGATATTGAGCTGAAATTTTGCACAGATTCTTTTTTGTCCATAAGCAGGTTAAGTTTGAAGACGGGCTATATCGGACTATATCTTGATATAGCCCCCATATAGACCGATCGACTGATTTAGGGTCTTAAGCCCATAAAACCACATTTATTATCCGATTTTGCTGAAATTTGCGACAAAAAGTTGTGTTAGGCCCCCGAACGTCCTTCGTTAATTTTGCCCAGATCGGTTCAGATTTGGATATAGCTGCCATATAGACCGATCCTCAGATTTAGGGTCTTAGACCTAAATCTGAGGATTTTGCTGGAATTTAAGACAGTGAGTTGTGTTAGGCCCTTCGACATTTTTCGTCAATTGGGTTCAGATCGGACCAAATTTGGATATAGCTGCCATAGACCGATCCTCAGTTTTAGGTTCTTAGGCCCATAAAAGCCACATTTATTATCAGATTTTGCTGAAATTTGGGACAGTGAGTTGTCTTAGGCCCATCAACATCTTCTTTCTATTTGATCGGTTCAGATTTGGATGCAGCTGCCATATAGACCGATCATCCGATTTAAGGTCTTAGGCCCATAAAAGGCGCAATTATTGCCCGATGTCGCCGAAATTTGGGACATTGAGTTAAGTTAAGCTCCTTGACATACTTCCTAATTATGGCACAGATCGGTCCAGATTTGAATATAGCTGCCATATAGACCGATCTTTCGATTTAAGTTTTGGGCCCATAAAAGGCGCATTTAGTGCTAGGAAGTTCGAATTCATACTTCAATTTGGCTCAGATCGGTCCAGATTTGAATATTGCTACCATATAGACCGATCTCTCTGTTTAAAGTATTGGGCCCATAAAATTATTATTCAATTATTGTCCTATGTCGCCGAAATTTGGGACAGTGAGTTTATGCTAGGACCTTTGACAGCCTTCCTTTTGGCCCAGATCGGTCCAGATTTGGATATAGCTGCCATATAGACCGATATCTAGATTTAAAGTCTTGGGCCCATAAAAGCCGCATTGATAATCCGATTTCACTGAAATTTGACACAGTGACTTAGTTAGGCTTTTCGACATCTATGTTGTATATGGTTCGGATCGGTTTATTTTTAAATATAGCTACTGAAAAGATCAAAATTTTGTTGTACACAATTGAACAATGACTTGTACTTATTAGTATTTGGTCCAAATCGGTCCAAATCATGTTTCGATGTAACTGCTATGGGACATAAGGTATGCAATTTTTACCGGATTTCAATGAACGGTGGTTTACATATACCCCAAGAGGTGGTGGGTATCCAAAGTTCGGCCCGGCAGAACTTAACGCCTTTTTACATATTCTTATATGCTATATCATGTCTTGCTCACCCAAACGTTACTGTTTCTATTTGTTAACTTCAATCTTGTCAACTCAATAAATGTTTAAATAATGTTCTAATTGATAACATATATTTTTCTTTATTCTCATTTTAGGTAAGTTCGAGACCATGTTTAAATTATGTTAAAAACCTTAAGGGTAAGTCTGTTTTATTCATACTTGGTCCAAAATAATGGTTATAGAACTGAAGCTAACGCAGACAAATTTACCTAAGCTTTTGAAATGGATTGGGAGCTAAAGTAATTGACGTTAGACATAATTTTATTTTTGGATTACTTGAACACCTCGCCTGTATATTCCTTGAACAAATAATCAGATCTGACTAACAACAAAGCTTGTGCTCCTTTTTTAGATTTGCCCCAATTTTTGTTAATCATTTACAATATTCTAACGAATGTTTGTTCCCCATAAGCGATGGATGTCTAAACGACTACCCTGAGAATTTTCTAAAATAAACAATTCCACACTTTGAGTAACGGTGCAGTTTTTCGATTTTTTTTTTTTTTTTTTTTTTTTTTGTTAATGCCCAATATAAATTTTCTACTTCATTTGTTGCTAGTTTGAAAACTTATGAAAAATTTAAAAAATTTCCTCAATCAAACAAAACTAAAATGAAATAAACAAACTAAAAGGAATCTTGTGTTGTCTCAGGTTCATCATTGTAAGTTGGACCTTATGTTACCCCCACATTCATTTCTTTAGGCATACCTTAAGGTCTTAACAAATTATTTATTAATAAGGAAGGAAGATGTAGAAAAAATATGGGATTCCCTGGCCTTTTGGTTTTTTTTCTGCTTGTTTGTTTGTTTCCTTCAAAATTTACTAAATAAAGAAGAAAACCCTTATCCGATATCTTCTTCTTGTACATATTTTCCCCTTTACAAAGAGCAAAATGTACATTTAAGTTTTGAAATTCTAGAATTATTAAAATCCTTGGCCCAAACCTCTATGGCAACGTCAAAAAGAAATCAAACCCATATATGTATTAGAGAGCAAATAGCTTTAGGCCTTGCAAAAACAAAAAAAAAAACAAGGAGTTAAGCACACATACACAAATTGTAGAAAAGTGTATGAAAAAACTTAAAACTACCAATGCACCACACCATTCATCTACTATTTTGGGTTACCAGATATCTTTTAGAAAAATAGGATTACTTATCTTGGCAGTCCTTTTAAACGCAACGCAACACACAACCAGGCAACATATAGCTTGGGTCTGAGTTTGTGTGTGTGTGTGTTTAGCAACTTTAACGTCATCATCAAAAGTTTCCTGTTGTTGTTTAGTTGTTTAGCTAGCTTACTTTGCCCATAGAGTCTGGGAGACGAAATGTATCCTGGAAGAGGGATGGGCACCACCGCTGGCAGCTTTAAACATAGACTAGGATCTATTAACTCATATCATCTACCCATATGGCCTGAGGCCAAATGCATGATTCCAGTAGTGGCATTACGTAGCATCCTTTCGTAACCAGACCAAGTTGGTCGATGCAAACTTTATTACAACGATATCTAACATGTTGGCATACTCTCGTATGAAACTAATCTAACTCATATCACCGAGCCACAATGTAACTAAATTTCTCTTGAAAAAAAAAAGAAATCTCTGGGAAAAAAAAACAACGCCAATATCCCTGTTTCCTAGCATACATTTAGGGTTATTTTAACTAGATTTGTACGCCACTGCAGCTATGGCAGCAAAAAGGAAAAACGGCAGGAGACTATGTTGCCTTGTAACGTCTAAACTCCTGCTTTATCATAGGCCACGAAGAAGAGACCTTTCTTTTAATGATGGTGCGTGAGAATGTTTTTAAGTTTTATCAAAAAGGATTTTCAGAAATTTGCTATGTGTCCTTCCTAATGGAAGCCATGAATGTTAGATAAGAAATAATTCTACTCAAAGCAATTTGAGGGTCAAATATCAGAAACAGGAAAAAAAGAAACGATTTTAAGTTTAGCCTAAGAAGTGCCACTTTAAATGCTTCTAGTAGGTTTTTTGTTTGAGAAGCCTAAAAGTATGAAATGTTTTTTAAAAGAACTCTATAGTTGTGATAAAACTTAAAAACAGATGCGATTTTTGGAGACTTTTTATCTGTTTTTGCTTTATAAAAATCAAGTAACTGAATTTTTGAGTGCTATCCGATTTTATTATAAAGGTAAGGACAGTTCGGTAGGTTAAAAAAATATGAGATAAATCGATAAAATAAAAAATGGTAAGAGCCTATCCAATACGCCCAAATGTGTATAAGCCCGGAAGGGGCACCAGTGTTTACCATGTTTGTGCCAACTAAACATATTGTGAGAGATTACACACACAACTAAAGCTGGCACACTATCGATAATCGCAACATTTGATATTTTTAATAATAAATATCGATAGAATCGATACAATACTTAATTTTCCATCATCTATATATCAAACGAAAATGAGAAATAACAAGAAAAAGTGTGCTAAGTTCGGCCGGGCCGAATCTTCGGAACCCACCACCATGTATTCTGCTTAAAATTTATGCAAAATAAATTTATTTGAAGAGCATAATCTTATTCTACATACCAAACGCTTCTAGGAACCGAACAAGGATAATCGATAGACCGGTTTTTATGGGAGCTATATCAGGTTATAGACTAATTTGGACCGTATTTGACACAGCTGTTGGAAAATTTCAGCCAAGTCGGACAAAAATTGCGGTTTGTAAGGACTCAAGAAGTCAAATCGGGGGATAGGTTTATAAGGGAACTATATCAGGATATAGACCAATTTGAACCGAGCTTGACACAGTCATAAAGAAACACCACATGCAAAATTTCAAGAAGTCAAATCGTGAGTTCGGTTTATATGGGAACTATATCAAAATCTTAACCGATTTGGCCTATTTTCAATCCCCAATGACCTTCATCAATACGGACAGCACCAATGGTTTTTGAAAAAAAAACTGAGTTTGGATGGCCTTCACAAAATTAGTCTTCGAGTGAACTACGACCTAGGTTGAATTCACCATACCAACGTACTTTACGTTAGAGCTTTCAGTTGGCAGATTGCAACACAAGGGTTGTCCAATCCCTAAATATGAAAGGCAACCCTCGTAGAAGGTTAGGTTAGGTTGAAAAGGCAGTGCGGATCTTAATCCGTCCCATGACACTATGGATATACACCTTAGCCTGTAATCGGCTTGCTGTGCGCTCTAAAAACTAAAAAGTAACCTCGAAAAGAAAAACAATTTTAAGTTAGGAATTCCGTGCTACTTACAAAATCCTTAATTATTCTCTACACCATTCCCCTATGTTGGTTTATGTCTGGTATTGTGTCCCCATATATGTACCGGTTTGTTTTAGCCGTGAAAGCCGGGCAATGACAAAGGAAATGCTCTAACGTCTCATCATCTTCCCCACATGCCCTACACATGCTATCAATTGCCGAACCGATTTTGCATGAGTGAGCTCATAGTCCTATGTGTCCCATTATGCATCATCAAAAAGCATCAAAAATATCTATGCAAAATTTCAAGCGGCTAGTTTTACGCGTTCGACCACTATCGTGATTTCGACAGACGGAAGGACTCAGAATGTCAAGACGATGAAGAATATATATACTTTATGGGGCCTTAGACGAAAATTTCGCGAATGACTAGATTAGTTTATCCCCATCCTATGGTGGTAAGAATAAAAATCGATTTTTACAGAACCACAGGCCGAATAAAACCAAACTTAATAAAATCAGTTAGAAGACTAAATTTAGATTCGGCCCGGCCGAATTTAGCACGCTTTTACTTGTTACTTGACTTCTTGAGCCCATGGAAGCCGTTATGTCTTCCCCCACTGTACCAAGTACGGTTCAAATCGGTGACATAGCTCCTATATAAACGGAAGCAGCAATTTTTGTCCGATTTGGCTGCGATAATTAATTATGACTTCCAACAACTGTTCTAAGAATGGTCCGAATCGGTCTATAATCTGATATCTTATATATAAGATTCAATTTGTGTTTGTTTGTTTGTTTGTCGGTTTGTTTGTTTATTCCTTATAGACTCAAAAACGGCTGAACCGATTTCCTTGAAATTTTCGCAAATTATGTAGGTTGGTCTGGAAAGAAACATAGGCTATATAACTTTTTGATATTGGGAGGGGGGCGGACCCTCCCCCTTACCCCAAAAGTTCTACCCAAAAAAAAAGAGTGGGGCAATATAGGTATCAAAGGAAAGGTATTGGAGAGTAGAATACGAATATAGTATTAAAATTTGATTCTAAGTACCCTTTGGGCCGCCCCAATCCCTAATCTCCTTCAAAGAGACATATTGGACGTTCTTTTCAAAGGTATTCGTTCAAATGAAAGGTATTCGGGAGTAGATTTCGAATCTGGCATACAAAATCAGATCGAAGTATAGGAGGCCTATACTTTATGATACTTTGCTGAACCAATTTTCTTAAAATGTTCATAGATTGTGTACGTTAGTCTGGAAGGAGACATAGGCTATATAATTTGTGAATATCGGGTGGAGGCGGACCCTCCCCCTTACCCCAAAAACCTCACCCATATCCGAAAGTGGTCCGATGGGCACAATAAGGGCCTCAAATGAAAGGTATTGGAGACAGGAAAACGAATATCGTATTGAAATTGGGTTCAAGTACCAAGCGGACCCCCTCAACCCCAAAACTCCTCTAAACAGATATATTCGAAGTTCATGTCAATATGAGACTCAAATGAAAAGTGTAAGGCAGTAGATTACAAATATGGCATAAACGAACGGCGTCCCGTGGTGCGACATCTCTTTGGGGAAAATTTTTGTATGGCATTGTACCTCGCAAATGTCACCAACATTAAGAGGGGATAAACACCGTTTTGTCCGATGTTCTCGCCAGGATACGAAAGGGTTCAGCGTCATACAGATATTAGATATTTGTTTAGGGTGGCTCCTATATAAACCGATCTCCCGATTTGACTTATTGAGTCTTTACAAACCGCAATTTTTGTCCGATTTGTCTGAAAGTTGGCAAGTGGTGTTCAATAACGACTTCCAACAACTGTTCCATATACGGTCCATCAGTCTTTAACCTGATATAGCTACCATGTAAACCGGGCTCTCTCGATCTTCCTTGTTCGATGTCTGGAGTGCTCAAAAATTCTGTTGTTTCGTATTTTTGTAGCATTTTTTCGACCAATCGATATGAGCTTTTTTTGTGCGATTAACAAATTGTGTGGGATCCAACGACAACAAATTTTTTGAATGGTCAAATTTTCCTGCAATATTGAATGTATGCTGGTCTCACTAATACCTAAGGTTGTCTCAATCTCACGATAGGTGACATGACGATGGGCATAATGTACGCTAATGGATGGAGGTCGAATATTCCCTAAGAGAGCACAACTACCACTGCAGCCCATTGAAATTATCTAAAAAAATGTTTCCTTCTAAATCCCAAAAAATTACCCAGAAAGCAATTGAAAATATTTGTCAGTTATTCTGAAGTCCCCCCGCGCAAATGAAAAGTATTAGAATTTCAAGAAATGGAAAATTCATTCAAATAAGATTTTGATTTGTCTTAATACAAATACAAAGCAACAATTCGTTCATTAACAAAATATGTTTATGAATGCACAACGAGTGCCTTGTTCTTTTCTTTGTGCTTTTTGAAGAATATGGTTCTTAGAAGGCATGCAACACCTGTTTACTAACATAACAAGTTTTGATGATTACTTAAGGTAATTCAAAAATTTCTCCTTGGACCTCTCCACAAAAAAAAAAAAAAAAAAAACAAAAAACCATGTGCCACAGACCAATTTTCGAAATGATGAAAACACCTCAGCAGTTTATGTATGTAGGAGGAAGCTCTTGTTTCTTTATACATTTTTCTAGATGTATTTCATTGAATTGTTTACATTACAGCTGACAGCTGTCAAAATAAAATGTAAATGTGAGTGAGTACAAACAGTGCAAAAAAATAAACTCTACCCAACGAATAGAGTGGAGTGGTGTAGAGTAGAGGAGCGAAAACAAAAAAGCAACAGAAAACACAACAACAACTGCAACAGCTCGTTGTTTTCTGAGCGTAAAATATATGTTAAATTATTCAAATTCTAAAGTGAACGAAAACACAAACCGATAGCTCAGCTCAGCCAGAGAGCGCATATAAAAGGAAATGTTTAAATTATGACAGCAAAATAAGGCAAACCAACAATAACAACAACAGCAAAAAAAGAAAAGAAAACTGCGTCACCAACAACAACAACATATGCCATAGTCATCATCATCTAATTTCACTGAGTGTATACGAAATAATTGTGTGTTGTAGCATAACCATTAGGCGAAATGAATGTTAAGTATACCTTAAGGCTTGCAATTTAACAAAAAGCATAAACTCAACTTTTTTCTGAAGAGCAAAGGAGGAGGAGTGAAAACAACACAACACAACCAAATTTATTCGAATTTTCAAACAAAAAATTAAGGTGGAATATGTTAGATTTTCAATGAAAAACGAAATGAAAACAAAAACCAACCTTAAACAATGTAAAATCAAATAAATGGAATTGTGGCCAATATTTTGTTATATAATGGAGCAAGGGGAGAAAGATATATTGGGTTGCACAAAAAGTAATTGCGGATTTTTCATATAAAGGGTTATTTTTTTGAGGTTAGGATTTTCATGCATTAGTATTTGACAGATCACGTGGGATTTCAGACATGGTGTCAAAGAGAAAGATGCTCAGTATGCTTTGACATTTCATCATGAATAGACTTACTAACGAGCAACGCTTGCAAATCATTGAATTTTATTACCAAAATCAGTGTTCGGTTCGAAATGTGTTCATTCACCGTAACGTTGCGTCCAACAGCATCTTTGAAAAAATACGGTCCAATGATTCCACCAGCGTACAAACCACACCAAACAGTGCATTTTTCGGGATGCATGGGCAGTTCTTGAACGGCTTCTGGTTGCTCTTCACTCCAAATGCGGCAATTTTGCTTATTTACGTAGCCATTCAACCAGAAATGAGCCTCATCGCTGAACAAAATTTGTCAAAATTTGAACACATTTCGAACCGAACACTGATTTTGGTAATAAAATTCAATGATTTGCAAGCGTTGCTCGTTAGTAAGTCTATTCATGATGAAATGTCAAAGCATACTGAGCATCTTTCTCTTTGACACCATGTCTGAAATCCAACGTGATCTGTCAAATACTAATGCATGAAAATCCTAACCTCAAAAAAATCACCCTTTAGTTGGCGTTGACAAATTTTTTCACAGCTTGTGACTCTGTAATTGCATTCTTTCTTCTGTCAGTTATCAGCTGTTACTTTTAGCTTGCTTTAGAAAAAAAAGTGTAAAAAAGTATATTTGATTAAAGTTCATTCAAAGTTTTATTAAAAAAGCATTTACTTTCTTTTAAAAAATCCGTAATTACTTTTTGGGCAACCCAATAAATTTTTTGTAAATCGGACACTTGTGCAAGCAGCTCAGGGCTATAGGGGGCTTCTAAATAATGCATAAATATTATTTTAAAAAGAAAGTCATAAAAAAGCTAATGCTTAGACTTCATAAACAGGTTTAAAAACTTTAAAAACCAAATAATTTTTTTTTTTTCTTTGAAGAAAAAGGGAAATAATGCTGTATAACAACTTTAAGTGCAAAAGTGTAACTAATCTCATGCATACGCGTTCAAAGAAAAACGATATAAATTCTGGCAGAAAAATTGGGCATTAACCATTATACTAAGCTGGGACGGGCCCGCTCCGCTGCGCCTGCTTTCACTCTCTAATACCTTTTATTTGAGCCATATATACCCCATATACCCAAGGCCGACAGAAATTTCGCCGCAAATGTGGATATCAAATGCGTGCTCGTATCAAGAAAATCGTTTCAGACATTCGAGCTCTACTCCCCAAAACCATTCATTTGTCATGGTTGTTAAATATGTACGATTAAGGGGTGTTTTGGGGAGCAGGTGGTACCCTAAACACTTAATCATGAAAATATATCAATATCGTGCTCTACTACAAAATATCGTTTATTTGATCCGCATATTGCCATTAGCCTTAAAATTGGGTATCAAATTTGTTTTCTTATTTCAAAAGTCAGCAAATATGTGCTGTTTGGGGTATGAGCCCTAAAAACTATGAATATCGGACTCCACTCTTTTAAGGCCCCAATTGTCATGGTGAGCAAATAAAAACAATCATTTTTATGTATAAGACTAGCTGAACCCGGCCCTCTCCGCAGCGCCTTCTATTAGTTTATATGGAACAAAATTATCCTTTGAGTATTAATTTTCGGCAATTAAAGTGAATTGCCATGCTACGAAAATGGTATATCGCTTGTCTAACAGTATAACAATATAACTGCCTTTATCTGAATCCATATGATCTTATTCGCTCGGAGGGTTTAGGGCCATTCTTAAAAGGCTTTATTTGAGCCCGATATTCACATGGGGATTTTGGGAATGGGAAGGCACCCAGGGTGGTGAGTTAAGGGTGTAGTGTGAAAACCAAAAACGAGGTCCCGAAAGTGAGTATCAATTTCGTGCTCTACTCCCAAATACCATTCAATAGAGCCCTATATTGCAATGGTCGCTAAATATATATGTCAGATCTAGGGGTGTTTTGGAGGATGGGGTGGTTCCCTAGAAACTTAACCCTGAAAAATACATCAGGATCGGGCTCTACTCTCAAATACAATTTATTTAAACTTCGTATTCTACTCCCAAATATCCCAAATATTTGAGCCTCATATAGGAAATAAAATTGGTCCCGAATGTGTGTATAAATTTTGCGCTCTTCTCACCAATACCTGTCATTTGACACCCAGAAACTCTTAGCCCTAAAAATTATCAACATCGTGAAATACTCTCAAATATCATTTATTTGAACCCCACATTACCATTGGTCTAAAAATTGGATATCAAATTCATTTTCTAATCTCAAATACCTTTCATTTAAGAGGTATGGGCCCTAAAAACTATCAATAGCGTGCTCCACCCAAATTGTCATGGTGAGAAAATACGTTCTATTTGGGGGTTGTTATGGTGGTGCGACGTTCCCTAGACAGTTGGTCCCGAATGTTGATATCAGATTCACAGTCTACCTCCAAATACCTTTTATTTGAGCTTCATTTTTCCATAGTCGGCAAACATGTTCGGTTTGGCGGGTGTTTTGGGGGATGGCGCGGCCTCTCAGTGACTTGGCTTTGAAAATATATATCAGATTCGTGTTCTACTCTACAATATCTCTTATCTGAGCCCCATATTGCGATGGTCAGTAAATAAGTCCTGCTTGGGGGGTGTTTTGGGGAAGGGGTGGACCCACAGAAACTTGGTACCACATTTGGTTATCAGATTCGTATTTGACTCGCAAATACCTTTTATTTGAGTCCCATATTTCCATGGTCGGAAATATGGGACTCCCCGATTTAGGGGGGTTTTGGGTGTTGGGGTGGTCCCTCATACACTTGGTCCGACAATTGGGTATCAGATACTTTTTCTAATCTAAAATACCCTCATTTTAGTCCCATATTGTCGTAATTGGTAATAAATTTGGTAAGTTTTGGGGGTAGGGCGCCCCCTAGGTACCCCATCCGAAATTTTAGATATCAAATTCTTGTTTGTAGGTTACTATAAGAAAGTACACAAAATTTCGCTTAAATCGCACCATACATCTTCGAGATCTGGCGTTTCTGACCCAGACCCTTAGGGTCCGACCCTAAACGTTTACGTCAGTTTAAGGGGTGCTAAAGGGCGTACCCCAAAACACTTGGATCCAAAATTGGATATCAAATTCGTTTTCTACTCTCAACTACCTTTCATTTGAGTCCCATATTGCCATAATGGGTCAATTAATCCATTTGACGTATCTTTAGAAGGAAAAACGCCACCTAGACTTGAAAGCAAATTTTAATGTCATATTCGTAATCTAATGCCTAATACCTTTCATTTGAGTCCCATATAGCCATGGTCGGCTAATATGCCTATTTGGGGTTGGGGCGGCACGATTAGTACGTAGACTCAAATTTTAATACCACATTCGTATTCTATTCTTCAATATCTTTCATTTGATACCTATATTGTTCCGATCGATTTACTTTTGATTTTATGATTAGGGGGAGGGTACGCCAACCTTCAGATACCGAAAAATTATATAGCCTATATATGTATCCTTCCAAACCAACCTACACAATATGTGAAAATTTCGAGAAGATTGGTTCTGCCGTTTTTCATTCTATACGGAACAAACAAAGCGTGACCCCCTATACTTCGACATGACAGGACCCATATTGTCCTTATCGGTCCACTTTTGATTTTGTGCGGTGTTTTTGGGCTAACGGTGGAGGGTCCGCTCCCTTCCGTTATCAATAAATTATAAATCCTATTTCTACATCCTGACCATATTCGCCATCTACTCCTGAATACCTTTCATTTGAGACCCATATTGTTATGATCGTCAAATAAACCTATTTTAAGGGGTTTTAGGGCGGCCCACAGTTACTTGAACCCAACTTTTAATGTGAAATTC
This sequence comes from Stomoxys calcitrans, assembly GCF_963082655.1. Taxonomy (NCBI): domain Eukaryota; kingdom Metazoa; phylum Arthropoda; class Insecta; order Diptera; family Muscidae; genus Stomoxys; species Stomoxys calcitrans. Next base: position 19,613,278 of record NC_081552.1, read on the forward strand.
GTCCTCTACTCTTGAATACCTTTCATTTGAATCCCATATAAGCCCGATCGGTCCACTTTAATTTTGGGTAGTACTTTTGGGGTGATATCATATCAATCAAAAAATTATATAGTCTATGTTTCCTTCCAGACCAACCGACACAATCCGTGAAAATTGCAAGGTAATCGGTTCAGCCGTTTTTGAGTCTTTACGGAACAAACAAACCGACAAACAAAGACAAATTAAATTTTATATATAAGAAGATGAACCCGGCCCGCTTCGCTGCGCTTCCTTTCACACCATATGAATTATAACTTTCTTTTCAATTACTCTTCTTTGCATTCACAAAGTTTTGTATATATTTTGCGGCCATGTTTTTATAGAACGCCAAGTCATTTAAAACAGCTTTTTCCCTTTATAAAGTCAGCTGTTTTCAATGACTTGGCGAACGAATCGAGTGACAAAACGAAAAAAAATTTGTGCTTATCGGCACGCCACATGGGTTCTACTATAGAAAACAGGCTTCTTATCTTTGAGCTTAATTTTGAACCAAACCCGCTCCACTGAGTTTTCGCTTTCAAGACGTAGAAAAATGTCACCTCTGTAACGTAACGTACTCTCCAATAGCTCTGATTCTGTGTACGTTCGTTGAGCCTTCCCCTCTAACAGTTTAACACAAATTTGAATAATCGCACTCTACTAAATAAATGTTTATCTATGGCAAATATAGCCACTTAAACTACCTGAAATTTAAAAAATAATACAGCAAACAACCGCAACGAAGTTCCTATACTTTAGTTTTCTTTATTTTACGGACCGATAGATTGCCATAACAAAGATAATTGCTGCGTGATCAATTTTTACCAATCTGCCCTCTCTCTGTTCGTGGTGGCGTCTCCATTCAATTGATTCATTTACAAACAGAATAGATGGCGCTTATTTAAATGTTAGTGCCGCCATGGATAAGGAAAACGTTTAGTCTTTAATACCCAAAATAACTTAAAAGTTATCCGTTCCATGTCGCCCCGGATGCTTGCGAATCACATATAAACGACTGAGATTTTTAAATTTCTCCCAACTGTTACAGTTTTTTCGAATACCTTTCATTTGAGTCCCATATTGAAATTTATGTCCAATATGTTTGTTTGGGGAAGTTTTTGGGGTTAAACGACCTCTAGCATACTTGATTCCAATTTTCAATACCATATTGGTATTCTACTCCCCAATGCCTTTGATTTGGTACCCATATTTTCCCTATCGGTCCATTTTTGATTTTAAGTGGTGTTTTTGGGTTATCGGAGGAGGGTCGCCCCGTTTTAATATCAATAAGCTAAAATGCCTTTTCCTCTTACCTGACCATTTTCGTAATCTTCTCCCGAATACCTTTTATTCGAGTCCCATATTGTCATTATCGTCCAATAAACCTATTTTAGGGGGTTTTGGGGTCGTAGCGGTCCCCAGTTACTTTGATTGAACTTTTAATATGAAATTCGTAGTCTATCCTGAATACCTTTCATTTGAATCCCATATTGTCCCGATCGGTTCACTTTTATTTATGGGTAGTACTTTTAGGGTAAGGGGGAGCTTATTGCTCCTTCCGGATCATTCCCCACAATCTATGAAATTTTGTGTAATGTTTCGCTTCCACATATCAAACCTTTGCCATAAAGGTAGCATTATTGAATGTAACTAACTTTGGTTATTTTAAACCATTTTGTCACTTTGCCTTTGGCAAAAGGACCTTTCTTTTCTTGTAAAACCAAAAACTCTTTAATGGCAAAAGTGTCTCGATAGCTGCAAATGATTTTTAGGTTGCTGGGCCAATAATTATTCTCCCGTGCCTCTCCTGCTAGGGAGAAAAGACTGAGTTTTTGATCGTGATAGAGTGAGTGATAGACAACAAGTAAAAAGGCGTTAAGTTCGGCCAGGCCGAACTTTGGATATCCACCACCTCGGGAATATATATAAAAAAACACCTTGTGTCATAATCTGGCGATGCCAAATTTTAAGTTATGCCCCCATATCAGCTTTATCAAAATATGGTCCGATTTGGACCAAATTCGACACGGATATTGAGTGGTCTATTATGTACAAGTCATTGTTCAATTTTGTAGAACAAAGAGTGCAAAGAAAATTTCGCTTAAATTACCCTACCCGATTCCGTGTTTTTGAAAATTATGGTAAAGGGTTGGGAATGTTAAAAAATAATGCCGCAAACAACCGCAACGAAATTCCTATATTTTCTTTATTCAAAAGACCGATAGGTTGTCATAACAAAAATAAATGCTGTATGATAAATTTTCACCACTCTGCCCTCTTTCTGTTCATGTTGGCTTCTCTCAATTAGTGACATCTACTGGCTGTTGGATCAACTAAATCCAATTGAAAACAGCCAGTAGATGGCGCTAATTTAAATGTTAGTGCTACTCGCTTGGCATGGCTTAATGCCTATAACATTGATCTTCATATGGTAGTTGTCTATAAATGACTATATGACTACCTACTATATAGCCATCATTTAGATTTTTTTTTAATTAGATCAAATTGCCATGTTAAACGATTGTGGTAAAAAACTAATTTGCCTTTCTACATATTTGGTGCGGTGGCGATAGTTCTTACTATTTAACCATGTAAAACTTTTGAACTAAAAAGTGTTGCCCAGCAGCACTTCGTTTGGTATTGCCTATCGATGAGCAAAATATGGTTTCAATGGCCTACATTTATTTGTGTCCCCGCACTTTAATTAAATCACAGGATTGATCGACTGTTTTGGGGTGAGGTGGTCCGCTTGATATATGGGCAGAATAAAGAGATTCTTGGACAAAACTGTAATATCATATTCGTAATCTGCTCCCAAATGCCTTTTATTTGAGTTTCATCAAGCTATGATCCAGTAATATTCCCATTTGGGGCCTTATTGGGGGTGGGACGACCATCAATAACTTAGACCTCATTCTTAATGTCATATTCGTAGTCTACTCCCGAATATCTTTCACTCTAATCCTATATTGATATGAACGTCCAATATGTCGGGCCCCCAAGTTACTTGGACCAATTTTTGGATATAAAATTCGTACTCTACTCCGGAATAACTCCTGAATACCTTTCATTTGTGTCCCATATTGTAACGATCGGTCTACTTTTATTTTAGGGTGGTATTTTTGGGGGATATCGCACCACTTGCGATATCAAAAAATTATAAAGTCTATTGCTCCTTCCTGACCACACCCCACAATGTGTGAAAATTTCAATGAAATCGGTTTAGACGTCTTTTGAATCTAAACGGAACAAACAAATTTACAAACCCAACAAACAAACAAAAAATAAATTTTTATATATATCGATAGATAGATACATATGTTCGTATAGATTTTTAGCGCCTTATTTTCATGGGTCTCTTTGATTTCGTATATAGGGAAAATTGGAGGGAGCCAAACTTAGTGGAAAGAATGCTGGAACAATACCTCATTTCTAATGTACAAGTGAAATCTTGCGCTACCCTTTTTAAAGTTACAATAAAAATGCAATACCTTAAAACATCCTTAATTTTTATTTGTGCTGAATATATAATTATATTTTAAATACATTCGGCATATAACACAACCTAGGCCCATGATTCCCTTTATTAGGGATTTTCATCCAAAATCCTCCTGCTTTTCCTTACTAATTAACACTGTCATTTGCGAATGGAAACCAACCAACCCTCTTCAAGTTTATAATTAAATTCCAAACAACAAATTGGGCTAAGAATTTTGTTGCATACTTTCAGGCTATTCTTTGTTATATGTGCTGGATAATTATAGTGTCCTTTTTCCTTGTTTTTACTTTTTTTTCTGTATATTCTAAAACAATTACGAATACTGCCAACAAACCTCCAGCCTGAGGCTTAGGCGTGTTAGCTAAAAGCAATCACGTGTCAACCCTTGTTATACCCAACACCATAGGATGGGGGTATACTAATCTGGTCATTCTATTTGTAACACCTCGATATATTCGCCAAAGACCCTAAGAATATATATTCTTGATTGTCTCGACGTTCTGAGTTGATCTAGCCATGTCCGTCTGTCTAAATCACGATAGTGGTTGAACGCGTAAAGCTAGCCACTTGAAATTTTGCACAGATACTTAATATTGATGTTGGTCGTTGGGGATTGCAAATGGGACATATCGCTTCAGATTTGGGTATAGCTCTCATATAAACCCATCTCCCGATTTGACTTCATGAGCCCCTGGAAGTCGCAATTTTTGTCCGAATTGGATGAAATTTTGCTATTTGTGTTCTGTTATTACTTCCAACAACTGTGCCAAGTACGGTTCAAACCGCTCCATTACCTGTCATCATGTCATGTTTTGATATAGTTGCCATATAAACCGATCTTGGATCTTGACTTCTCAGCCTATAGAGGGCGAAATTATCATTCGATCATTTTTGAACCCCTGGAAGCGGCAATTTTTGTCCGAATTGGATGAAATTTTGCTAGTCGTGTTCTGTTATTACTTCCAACAACTGTGCCAAGTACGGTTCAAACCGCTCCATTATCTGTCATCATGTCATGTTTTGATATACCGATCTTGGATCTTGACTTCTCAGCCTCTAGAGGGCGAAATTATCATTCGTTTTGGCTAAAATTTGCATGAGGTGTTTTGTAATGACATTTAACAACTGTGCTTAATATGGTCATAATCGGTTCATAACCTTATATAACTGCCATATAAACCGATCTCATATCTTGACTAATAGAACCTCTAGACGGCGCAATTCTTATCCGATTTGGCTTAAATTTTGTATCAGGTGTTTTGTTACGACTTTACGTATGGTGATACGTATGGTTCAAATCGGTTCATAACCTTATATAGTTCCCGTATAAACTTATCTCCCTATTACATTTCTTGAACCTCTTGAAATTTTGTGCAACGACTTTTCCTATGGCCTTCATCATGCGTGCCAAAATTATTCGAATCGGTCCATTACCTGGTGATAAACCTATCTCCCGATTTGACTTCTTGAGCCCATATAGAACGCAATTCTTATCATAACCCTCTTTATGCCTATAAAGGGATGCCGGGCAAAGAACTTGTCAAATGCCGAACTTATCACACTTTTATTTGTTTTTATCATTTTATAACTTCTTTTTGTTCTTCTTAATTATTTTTCCTGCTACATAATCCTTTGATCATGTTTAAATATGAAAAGCCTAATATTGAGTGTTATACTTTGCTTAGAAACCAAAGAAAACGGAAATTCAACGTTTTGAATAATTTTTTGATGTAAATAAATATTTCAGCTTATGGTTAATTTTTACATCGATTTCATATGGAAGTGAATACATTTATTTGTTAATATTCAAAAGCTTTTTTCAAAGAGAATGAAATGAAGAAATCTTATATATAAAAATCAATTTGTGTTTGTTTGTTTGTGTGTTCCTTATAGACTCAGAAACGGCTGAACCGATTTTCTTGAAATTTTCACAGATGGTGCATAATGATGCCGTGGTGAAAATAGGGTACTTAATTTTTTGATATCTGAAAGGGGGCGGACCCTCCCCCTTACTCTAATTTTCAGAAACGCCAGATCTCGGAGATGGATGGTGCGATGTAAGCCAAATTTTGTGTGCTCTCATATATTGTAGTACCCTAAAAATAAAAATTTGGTATCCAAATTTCGGATGGGGTATCTAGGAGGGCCGCCCCACCCTAAAACCTACCAAACATTTATTTAGACCAATCACGACAATATGGGACTCAAACGAAAGGTATTTGGGATAAGAAAACGTATTTGAAATCTAATTATCGGACCAACCAAGCCCAAAAACACCCCTAAATCGGACATATTTACCGACCATGGCAATATGGGACTCAGATGAAAGATATTTGCGAGCAGAATAAGAATTTGATATCCAAATGTGGGACAACGTTTCTGGGGGTTCACCCCCTCCCCAAAACGCCCCCCAAACTGGACTTATTTACTGACCATGGGAATATGGGACTTAAATAAAAGGCATTTGAATGTAGAATTAGATCTGGTATCCAAATATGGGACCAAGTGTTTGGGGGGCCGCCTCTCACCAAAAACATACCCCAAAGGGGACAAATTTACGACCATAGCAATATAGGGCTCAAATGAAAGGTTTTTGGGAGTAAACCACGAATTTGATATCAATATTCGGGAAAGTGTCTATGGGGCCACCCCACTCCCACAACACCACCCAAATAGTAAGTATTTGCTGACTATTGCAACATAAGGCTCAAATAAGAGGGTTTCCAGAGTGGAACACAAATCCGATATATATTTTCAAGGCCAGCTCACTGGGTGGCCGCCCATCCCCCAAACACCCCCCAAGCCGGTCATCTTTCCCAAAATACCCCACAAACAGCAATTTTTTAGTGACTATCGCAATATGGGGCTCAAATAAAGGTATTTGGTAGTAGAATACGAATTTGATATCCAAATTTAGGACCATGTATTTAGGGCACCACCCCTTCCCCAAAACATCCCCCAAAGGGAAAAAAATTTTCGACCATGCCCATATGTGGCTTAAATGAAAGGTATTTGAGATTAGAAAATGAATTTGATAACCTATTTTGGGGCCATGTGTTTGGGGGACGCCTCATCCTGTAAACTCTCCCTAAACCAATGGCAATATGGGGTTTAAATAAATGGTTTTTGAGAGAAGATCACAATGCTGATATTTTTTCAGGACCAAGTATCTCACCCCTAAATCAGACATGATGAGATTATCGGGCTGAAATGAAGTATTTTATGAATGGAATATATCCAAACTTAAATTCGTGGACCACTAAATATCATATGGGATTCAGATAAAGGCACTTATATTGTTAAACTGTTAGTCAAGCGATATACTATTTCCGTAGCATGGTATTTCACTAAAAGCTGTTTAATTGTCGAAAATAAATATTCCAAGGAAACTTTTGTTTTATATAAAGTAAATGAAGGGTCAGCTAGTAAATTATAAAAAACATTTCTTCGAAAAGTATGCTACAGTACAATTAACATATTAAGTAAGTTTAATTTATTTAATATTATAGTACACTTTTTGAAGGTCACCATATCACAGAGGTTAGCATGTCCGCCTAGGACGCTGAACGCTTGAGTTCGAATTCATGTGGCGAGACAATCAGCGGTTTTCCGCACCTAATGCTGGCAACATTTGTCAGGTACTATTCCATCTAAAAACTTTTCCTCAAAAGTGGTGTTGCACTGCCGCATGCCGTTCGGACTCGGCAATAAATAGGAGTCCCCCTATCATTGAGCTTAAACTTGAATTGGACTGCACTCATTGATATGTGAGAGAATTTGCATGGCACACTACTTGGGGAAATTTGTTTTTTTTTTTAAACTAATTTACCTATTTTCATCACTTTAAAAATGCATTTTGTTTTAATTTTATTTTATATTTCATATTTAAATATTTTTTAATTATTGCTTTTCACTTTGCTTAAAAACCAAGAAAAAACAAAACCAACGCTGTGAACAATTTTTTTGTGTTAATTAAAATTTCAATTTATTGTTGATTTATACATAGATTTCATAAAGAAATGAAAATATGGTAATTACAATTTAATAAACTTTTGAAAGTATGTTTTAATCCAGTCAATAATATGATTACGCCAAGGAATAAAAATATATGTGGAAAAAACTTCCGTGAAATGTATGATAAAATTATCAGTATATTAAATAGTGTTGCATACTTTTCGGGGACGTTTGTTTTTAAGAAAACATTTATGTAATCATTTTTCTCCTGTTTTCTGTTTTTAAAATTTGATTTTTAAAAATTGTATATGCTAAAAATCTTTTGGTCATTATTAAATATGAATAGCATACTTTTGGGACCCTTTAGTAATTATTTCTTTTAACTTTGATTAAATGCTAAGAAAAAATAAAGTTTTCAATTTGAAACTTAAATTTACTTGTCAATTGATAGCTTGCTTTAATTAAATTTATATCACTCATACTAAATTTGTGTTTCCTTCTTGAAGTTGTAAATTTCAAATGTTTTTATGATTATTTGTTTTTGCGCTCGGTCCTAAAACTATTTCATCTTGCTGTTGAAATTGCGCGCAGCTTAGACCATTTGTTTTCATTTGGAATGCCTTTCGTATGTAACGATGGGTCTTGTTGGTTAACTTTTTTTTTTCTGACCTGCTAAGTCCGAAATCGCGATTACCGTAGCCTCTTCAATGCATTTGACACATCACATTTTGCCTAAACTTTTCAAAGAGGTTTTATGGTTTTGCCTTTTTATTCTAAATAGAAATGTTGAATTTAAGAAAAGAATTATTTACAAAAACATATTTTCATGAACAATATGACAACAATATTACATTAAGTTGTTAATAATTATTAATGGAAACGTTTAATATTATTTCATTGACTATTTTTTTGGCTAAATAATGACAGGTTTTGAATATTAAATTGACTCTACCTCATATTAATTTTTGCACTGCTGCTTTTATTTGTTTTATTCTTTTTTTTTAATCCTCTACCCATATTAACTATTATAATTAAGGTAATTTTTTATGTTAATCCATGGTATTAATTTATATTGAAAATAATTGGCTTCAAACCTAGTTGTACGTCTGTGAGGGCAAGGTAATAACAATTCAAGGATAAACAAAAGCCCCAAGAATGAGAGCATTAACAGAACGGTAAAAATGCAATTTTCACAAGCACTTGCCTCGGCTTTTTTATTTATTGTGCATTTTTTTCTTTGTTTATGCTTTATATGTTTGCACATAAGTATGTGTTTATATTAATGCATAATGTGATTCTGATAATAAATAACATAAACATCACCTGCGCTTATATAATCCACTTAATGTGAACTCCAATACCAATGCGGCGCAGGAGAGCTATTTTAAGCGAATTTATGGTGCTTAAGCTGTGTGACAGTTGCCGGCTCTAACTTCTGAATATTCTACTGCGCTTTTTCCTCCTCGTCCTCCTCCTGGTTAAATAGAATGAGCTGTAAAAGCAAATCAGCATATGCGAAAGTATGGGATGGCATGGTCCTTAGAGTGGAAAAAAACGCATTGTATTAGTGTATTAGTGTATTGGTTTTAATCATTGCTATTGCTACTGTTGTTGTTGACCATGACCAATGCTGAATGGGATCATTGGGAGTTTGTTAAATGTGCTAAAGCTGAAACTTTTAGCTATGTGCACACTACCCTTACACACAGTAACTATCGAAATTTTGAATTTTTAGATGGAAGTAAGAAAGAGGAGCATTCCTCAAAAGAGGGCTTTAGAAAAGCATTATTTCACTTCATATTTTAGTCTTCGTTTCAAGTCAAGGTAATTCAATATTAGTGTACCTAAAAGTATGCAATGAATAAAGTGTACCTCGGCAAGAATGCTTTTGTTACTTCTTTCCTATTTTCATACATGTCAAACTGCTGTTACGAGATTTGCATAGCCTATAACATAGTCGGCTCTAAACAACTTTCGCAACTCAATGCCTCTCTTTTGTTTATAATCTGTCTCTCCCCCAACCTACGCATATAGCCAGCCCCCCTAGAGTCCATTATAAATATTTTGTGATTGTTCGTTGGTAAAACAAATGCGTTTAACAAAACAACTAAATTAAAATCAAATGCTAATCCATGCTTAATTTAATTATACTAAAATAAAATGTCAGTAACTCAATTAATTTTTAATACACGCCGCAAACACAAAAAAAAAAACACCGAAACACATCCCTACAAAACAATGGCCACCATGCGGCTGTTGCTGTTGGTGATGACAGCATCAAAGGCAGCAGAACAGCACTTGAAAGCTGGCCAACAGCATCTACTAGAGCTCACAGCTACCACTACATCAACAGTGGGACTAAGAGCAGGGCTTAGCGTTAAACTCATACAGTTCCCCATAGACAAACACATGCCCGAACATTTAAAGCAAGCCCGCAACATCAATGAGACACATTAGATGGTACAAAGGTGGGGGAGGGGGGGGGGGGGAACATTTCAGAGGCATAAATGAAGCATACTATGTGCTGTTTTGCCTGGCAGGACTATCACAATGTTGACAACAACATGATGTTAGTAATACTCTGGTTGCTGATGTTGTTGCTCTCGACATTGTAGTCGTCGCACAAAAACATACATATGAATTTTATCCCATCACTGGCCGGCAGGGTATTAAATCCGGCCAACAACATCAGAAATCAAACGCCACAAAATCCTCCTTTGCGCTTCGACGCCGCCGCCAAAAACAGAAACGCAGACAGCCCGCCAGTAAGTGCATCCACACAGTGCACTCTCAATGGCAAGCAGCGAGCATGCGAGGAATGGAAAATGAAAACACGTTGTAAAAATAAAATTTCATTTACGATTTCAATCAGCGGTAATCCTAGCAGAGTTGTACAAAACAAAAAAACACAGCAACCATTTGGATTCTGTGTGTCTCAAACTGTGACATGTCGCATGACATGAAAGCGAACAGTGGAACTTGCAAGTAATTTAATAAAATTCAATTAATCAAAACCAATATAAATTGTGGAGGATATGTATTAAGTCAAAAATGTTGTATTACACCAAATATTGCATATTTTTGGATGCAACAATTTATAAAATAACAAATACGTGGCGTTAAGGTACAGACATTTTGAAAAGGGGATTCGGACAGCATTTCAGATTGTTATTCACAAAAAATTTAAATCAAACAGAAAGTAATGAAAAGTAACATTAAAAAATAAGCTTAAACTAATAAAAGTAAAAAAAATTTACTACAAACAAAACGTTGTAGCAAATAAAATTTGTGGAAAAATGACAATAATTGAAAAAATATAAAAAAAAATTTCCAATAGGAAAATTAAAACAAAATGGAAAAAATTTCTTCAAAAAGAATTATTATTATATAGAAAATGTTACAGGCCACCGTGGCACAGTTGTTAACATGTCCGACTATAAAGACGAACTCCTGGGTTCAACCCCCAGCGTGAATAAACATTTGAAATAGTTAGTCATTGCATCAAAAATTTTTAAAGTTAGTCTTAATGAAAATTCTATTTAAGTTTTTTTAAAGTTAAAAATTCGATCCGGCCGAATTTTTTATACACTCCGCACGGATAGCATTTGAAAGACTTTTTGTGACGCCACGTGTAAAATCTCAGCCAAATCGGATAATACTCGCTCCCTCTAGATGCTCATGAAATCAAATCGGGCGATCGGCTTATAGGGGAGCCTTCTAATTATTAACCAAAAGCATTGTATACTTTTAGGACATCCTTCAATTTTTTGAATGTACCGAAAATTGAACTGATCGGCATTTATCGTTACTTTTTAAAAAAATGTCATTTCTTGACCATTTACAATAAAATTATTTCAATAACACTATTTCTGGAAAATTGTATGTTAGAATCATGATTTCAATATGCTCTAGTAAAGTTTTATTGTGCTCTATACAGTTCCATTCTTCGTAATATACTATTGAATCTTTTTTTATAATAGTGAAGTATATTTAGAAACATTATAAAAAAAAGGAATTCAAAAATTTAATTTTTTGCGAATTTGCTTCATTCATAAAGAACATTCATTCATCAAGAACATTGCACACTTTTAGGATATATTTGAATTTTTTTCCGCTACACATTTGGCATATTTTCCATGACTGCAAAAATAAAATTTTGTCATACTTTTATTAGATAAACAAACTTAACTTAAATCGAAAAAAGATTATGCTCTTCCGCATTGCAAATTTACCCATGAACACATTCCATTAAGCAGAACCACATATCAATGACTGCTGTCCGATTCAAGTTTAAAACCCACCATATTAAAATAAAATTTCATTAAAATTTAATAAGCATTTTTTTAACTCTAATTTTCTTCTTTTTTCTTTACCAAACAAAAAATAAAGCAATTCAATTAAGAAGAGTTTTCTTGCGAAATGTTTTTTTAAGAAGTGTCTAAAATGTATGACCAAAATAGGTATTTTGTTTAGTTTCTGCGGTCTTGGTCCATATTGTATATAATAAAGAAAAAAATTTATTAATGAATGATGTAAAGAATATTTCCGGCTTTAAAATTACTCGATGGGTTTTGCTAATATACTAATACCCTAAAATACCTTAAAAAATATGCTCCTTACGAAGGAAAATCTAGTGTGTCAAAAATAAAATTTAGAAGAAATTGTTCAACATTACTACAATGTAACTCAATGGTAAGAGGCCTCCTTTTTATAGCCGAGTCCGAACGGCGTGCCGCAGTGCGACACCTCTTTGACATAGTATCTCACAAATGTTGCCAGCATTAGAAGGCGAAAACCACCGCCGAAAAAATGTTTCTGATAGTCTCGCCAGGATTCGAATCCAGGCATTCAGCATCATAGGCAGACATGCTAACCTCTGCGCTACGGTGGCCTTTTATGTACATCATATTCTAAGGAAACCTACAAAATGTTAAAAAGAACAATTAGGGCAAAATAAAATCAAGTGATTAACCATTTAACGTATTCTTTGTAAATTAGGCAAAATTTGTTGTGTCCTCTGGAATCCAGCTTTCTTTAGCTTTTGTTTTTGGACAAAATTCTTTGTCTTGTTAATACCAGTGGCTCCAACTTTTACTCGTTTACTTAAATTTTACCCATTTGTTTATCCCAAAAGTGAATTATGTTGTTGAATACCCTCAAAATATGCTTTGGTATAGGTATGTCTATGGAGACAATTTCATTACTTCTCACATTCCTTCATTCAAAATGAAATTCATAAATTTCACTAGTTTTGTGAATTTTTTTCAACTTCCTCAAAATTCTGTGGAAAGCCCACAAAATTTTCAATGCGAAATATTTCATCAAAACCAATCTCGAATAAAAAAGATTTTTAATTTGAAAACTTTGTATCGAATGTCCTTTTTAAATTTTTGTTTGCTGTAAAATTTAAATTAATCTCAAAACTAAATTTTTTGACAAATTGAAAAACTTGTTTCCCCTTTTTTGTTGTTGTATAAGACCCCAAACAATATTTTCAATAATTTAACCACTATTCAAGTTTTTATTATCCTACCAAAATATGTCTGGTGGATATTTTATTATCCCAAACTCATGATATTCAACAGTTGTTTGCCGTATGATTCATTTCCCACTTTATCAACCACTATTCGAAGGCCTTACTGTACCACATTGAGGACAATGAAAATATCTCCATTCCTCCAACAAACTGAATTGGATCAAGAGCCTTACCTCCTGCAGTTACAGTTGAACGCTTATTTCATGGACATTAAGTTTATATTGTAGTGGGGAGATAGGAATTTTTCTTTTTTTTCTAGCAATTCATTTTTTATTTTTCTGTTGTTTTTGTTTTTATTCTTCTTGTTTAATACAATTTATATTTGTTGTATTATTTTAAAGCCTAACTGCAGGCGTTGGACATTAAAAACAGTTCTCCATCAAACATACACCACACAGACAAAATACGGAAGACAACTATAACACAATAAGCCGCTATACACAATGTGAGTTCTTATTGGAATAGTGTTGAAAAGTGTGAGAAGTTGGAATGAGGGAGGGGAGAAGAGTAAAGGCGGTGAAATCGTATTTAACTGTTGAAGTAGGTAAAATGTATGTTAGTCTGAGGATTATGGGCGGTGGGGAATAGGGAGACTGGAAGTGTGAGCCAAATCCTGCTAAATGACAAAACCAAACAATTTAAGCACACTTTCGTTATAAAAACAAAACACTCGCACACACACACACAGACAGACACATACAACACAATCCAACAAAACCAAAGTAAACAATGCTTACAGCAGACAAAAAGCATTAAAGAACAGCAATTACAACAACACCATTCCATATAACTGAATAAGCCAACAACAAAATCAGAAGACCCTTTGGAAAGAAGAAAAAGGAAAATCACCCCTCGTTCTCATCTTATTTAGATTCACTCAATTCACTGTACTCAATTCACCACCGTGATAACTCACCACCACTCAACATTAGACTGTGTTTAATGCTTTGATGTTGGGTTCCACAAAATCACTCTGCCATACAAAAAATAATAATGATATGATTTCTATTGGTGTGAGTCATGCACAGGCCAAGCAAGCCATTAAAGCCGTTATTTGCCATTAAACCGAAACAGTTCTCTTTCGGTCAACTGGTGAGTGATAGTGTCTGTGTTTAGAACAGAAAGAGGAGAAAAGGAAAGGAGGGGTGCTTATTAAATTCTTATGTTGGTGGTAATATTCATTTCTCTCTCTCTCTTCCATAAAGAGGGGAAATAATCCACTTGGCACAAACACACAGCACACCAGCCATGAGTTAGTAGTCAATTCGCCCGCATGTCTGTTGATGTTTGTGCATTCCCTTTTCTGGCCCTTACAGTTTTATTTTCTTTGTCTCTTTATATTTTTCATAGGTGATGAGGGTGGTGGATTGGCCCATAATTCTCAATTTGAATTGTAGACATATAAAAGAGAGGAATTAACTGCACTCACATACTCAGTTACTCACAAAACAATAAAAAAAATAACACTCGGTCCTACGAACAACAACGACCAATGTTACAGGCTCTCCAACTTGTACGATTTTTTTTCGTGCCTAAACTGAGACTTAAAGGGTACGAGTAAGTATTTGAGCTGTTTCGTGTGAGCGGAATATTATTTACGATGGCTTACGACTGTATATGGCGCTGAATATGGTACTGGTACGACGACAGCAGTAAAAGTGTCCCTCTTAACTAATCCCCTTGCGATTAAAAGTCTAACTCACACACTCTGTTCCTCAAATGATAGCAAGAAAAATAAACGTGAGTGTAGAGATTTAATTCATGTTCAACAGCAACTTTATTCAGTTCACTTTAACACAAATATCAAAGAAAATGAAAAAATAAACACACCAACCTTGGTGGTGAAATATAAAAAGACGAAATAAAATATAAACATAAGTGTTGTTAGTGTGTTAAGAAGCGTCTATTACTGTTACAATTACAAACACAACATAAAAAAATATTTTGGTGTCTTTGTTTACAACAACGGAATACTCGTCACTCGTCGTAATTGTCGTCGTCGCCGTAGTCGTCATCGCAGTCATCGTCTGCTATAACGTCGTGCCTGCCTACATTCATGTGCGCCACTTGATCTTTGTTTACACCGACAATCGGACGGACGGCCAATATAAAACCACCCCTTCTGCATCTTGCTTGTAATAAAAACCCAGTGTGGTGCGCGCATTTCTGTTGCTCTCTCTCAATTGTTGTGATTCTCAACTTGCTCTCTTTACCCCGCTTAACTGAGGCGCATTGGTGAAAACACCATACGAATCCATTGAATGCCAACAGCAGTAGCAGCAGAACCGTGGTGTTTGTCTCTCCGTGTGCGTGCTGTGGTAGTGGCTTAGTGAACGATTCTCCCTTTGATTCTCTGCTGTTTTGGGAAGTAAACATTCAAAAAGTTGAAACAACAAAAAACCAACGAACAGTTCTTATTGCTAAGTCTAAACCGCAGGACACTCTGGAGCATTACTGTATGTTTTGATGTGCACGAGTGTAAAAGGATATAATTTTTGATTTCACAAAACGAGCGAAATTAAAAGACGACAAAATAAATTTTCAAATTCCTTAAAGAAAAGTGAAATAAATATCAAAGAAACGAAAACAAAATAAAAAGCGGTTTTTAAAACAAAAGAATAAAAAACAAAAGTGTCTTTTAAAAGAATAAAAGAAAATGATCGAAATCATTAAAAAAGAATGACAGAAAAAATGCTCATATCTTTATAGAAAAGAAAAAAAGAAAGAAATCAACAGATCTCAAACAATACGAATGCTAAAAAAAGGAAAAAACAAATTTCAAGTGATTCCACCAAAATACAAAACCGGGGACTTTTAAAATTTTAATAAAATTTTTAGGAAAAATTCATAATATTTGTGAATAATTTAAGTGCTATTAATTTACTTTCAAATTTTCTCCAACAAGGCAAAATTCAAAATAACGCACAAAGTGTTTAATTCTCCACTATCTACCATTAACTCAATAATAACTCCCACATTCCAATTAGACTTAAAGAAAGTCTTAGAATATTTTGTCCCAAGTGAAAGTGAAACCTTAGTGCATTAGAAAAAGTGATTTGTTTTTAAGAAAGCATAAGTCCAAGACGACCATCATCAATAATTCAACCTAAACAACATGAAAACGAAAGTTTGTACTCTGGAAAAAGTAAGTTCTAAAAAATGGGAAATGTAACTAAAAGAACATTGGGAAAACAAAAAAAAAAAGGAAAATTTATTTTAAAAGAATTTGTGATTTTTGTTTGTTTTGTGAATGAATCTGTGATATAAAGAAAAAATTCTAAAGTCTTTGTTAATTTGTACAAAAAAATTGCGAAGCCAAAAAATGTGTAAGCCCCTTTTTTTTTTTTTTTTTAATTGTGCTAGATTTTATGAAAATTAAACCATATTCTCTTCAGTTTTTTTCAGATTTATTATTTTTTATTGCCTTATTATTAGTTAAGGTTAAAATTTGTCCCAACAATATTCATGGTGAGACCTAAGGTCTGGGTTTATAAATTTTTTTATAGATTTTTTGGATTTTGGAAAACAATAACTACTTTCAATATGCGAGAAAAGGTCTAAAAACAGTATTGAACATTTTTAAAGAAAAGTTTAAATTTGTAAACAAAAGAATGCAACAAAGTTTATTGACGAAATTTTTGTTTTTTTTTTTATTTAACTCAAATTTCAGAGAATTTCAATTCATTTACGAAACTTTCTTAATTAATGTTCCATGTTATACACATGTATCTTTGTTCCATTTAAAATGTTTGCAAAGCTGCAAAAGAAAATTGTTCAAAAAACCTTAAAAAATCTAAGAATAATTTCTCCAATTTAAATAATCCAAAATCAATTCTTTAAAAAGTCTTAAATTTAATGGAAAAGTATATATATAAAAATGAAGGAAGGAAAATGAAAGCAAAAACGTTTTTTTTATGTAACGTTAAATTTCTGTGTATAGCCAAAAATTCCTCAAAGTTAGTGAATACGTTTTTTTTTTTTTTTTTTGGGTACAATTGAGCTTGAACTTTAATCGCACATCTTTCATTGATATGTGAGAAATGTTCCCTCTGTTCCTCAATGGAATGTTCATAGGCAAATTTGCATTTGCGGGGTTTGTAAGTTGTTATTTGTGCCTATAACTTACTTAAGATAACTACAAGAAGTTTTTCATAAGCATTTGTTGAAGCTTCAGTAATTCAAGTTTCTAAAAACCTTTATATAATAATTATTTTAATGAGGTAAACTTATTAGGTCAATTGGAAATTAGTATCTGAAAAAATAAGAAATTTTCTCCAATTTAAATTTGCCGAATAATTTTAAGGAATTTATTTGACAAAGCCTCTTACACAACTACATTTCTGATGACGATCCCCCTTATGGCTTTCATTTTTCGATTATTGAGCTCATGTTTAAGTTTAATATTTTAATATAAACGATATACTGTTCAAATCCAGAATATCTTTTTTATAGTTTTTTTTCTCCAAAAATTTAAGATTCATAAACGGAAAAAAAAATAGAGATAGATTTTTTTATAGCCATTTTTACACGTTTTTTCCAAAAATTTAGCTGCAAAAATGGAAAATGCAAAAAGTCATCTTCAAAATATTTTATATCGATTTTTTTTTAAATTTTTTTAAGGTCTTATTCATTACAAAATATTTTGAAAAAAAATTTTATATATTAGAAATTTATTTGCAAATTAAATATTTTTGTATTAAACTATGATTGATTTTAATGGGTATATACCAGAAACAACAAACGACGGCTTCTTGGTTTGGTAATTGTCAGGAGTATTACTTATGACATATTTCAGCCAAATTCAAGTATGAACCGTTATTTAGCCAATTTGTGATCATCATTGACCTACATCAAATCAAAGTATGACCTTATTTCTTCGATTGGTTTTGGGATTCCCACAGATGGACATTTGGTTTAAAAAAGTACACAGTCTTACTTTATTCCCAACACACAATCAAAAGTTTCTTCAATTGTTCAAATCATATTTTTCTTGAAATCAACCCATAACCATTTATTACCAGATCTACTCCTGTTTCCCATGATGATGAAATCTCTGATTATTATTATTATTTAGAGTATTTATCTTAACAAACAATTTGTTGAATATTTTTTCCAAAACAAAAATGTTTCACATTTTTTAAAGTGTCTAAAAACATTTTCGAATTTTAGAAAAAAAAAAAATAAAAATAATAGCGTTTAAAAAATAAAACTTAATATATTTTTTTAATAAAATTATGAATAATTTAAATTTTGTGACAAAATATTACAGTTTTTGACCAAATATTTTATTTTTCTGATCAAATATTTTAATTTTTGATAAAATATTAAAATTTTTGAACAAATATTAAAATTTTCGACAGCATATTAAAATTTTTTACATAGCTACAAAAGAAAACTTTTTTATATAAAAATTTAATATAAAAGAAACAATTGAAAAATTTAATTTGTATATATATAAATACAATATTTGGAAAAAATTAACATTTAAAAAGTTAGTGAAATGTTCATAGAATGTTGCATAAATACCATAAGGATTAACTACAGAGCCGGCAATTACGAGCGTCATGTGTACATTAGCAGGTCATAGTGAACAAGGAAGTTTAGCCAACAAAAACAATACTTATTTTTAACAAAATATATAATTTTTATAAATATAAACATTTTTAAAATAAAAATAATAAATAAAATTAAAAAAGAATAAAGGTGAGCAAGTAAAAGCATGCTAAATGTGTGGATTGCATTTATCAAGGTCTTTGGCCGATATCCCTTTATAGACCATCAAAGAATAATGAATAAGAATTTCTATGCTATTTCAGCTATAACAAGTTATAAACCGACTGGGGCCATACTTGATTGGGCTTTTGAAGTCCAAAGTGATATTCGCTGTCCAAAATTTCAGGCAAATCGGATAAGAATTGCATCCTATAGTGGCTCAAGAAATAAAATGAAGAGATATGTTTATGTGGGAGCTATATCAGGTTATGGACCGAGTCAGGCCATGCTGAACACGTATGTTAAAGGTCATACAAGTTGTCGTTGTGAAAATTTCAGCCAAATCGGATAAGTATTGCTTCCTCTAGAGGTTAAAGAAGTATACACGGGAGATGGGTTTATATTAGTGTTATATCGGGTTGTGGAGCTATATCATGCAAAATGTCACCCATTTGGGATAATAATTAAGCCCTAAGATCGAAGATGGGCTATATCGGACTATATCTTAATGTAGCCCCCATATAGACCGATCCCCCGATTTTAGGTCTTAGGCCTATAAAAGCTACATTTATTTGACGATTTCGCTGAAATTTCGGACTGTGAGTTGCGTTAGGCCTTTCGACATCCTTGTTCAATATCTAAATTCTAAATCGGTTCAGATTTGAATATAGCTTCCATATAGACCGATCTCTCGATTTTTGTCTTTGTCCCATAAAAGGCGTATTTATCCGATTTCGCTGAAATTTTGGACAGTGAGATGTGTTAAACCTTTTGATAGTTTTCTTAAAGATGACCTAGATTTTAATATAGCTGCCATATAGACCGATCTCTCGATTTTCAATCTTGGGCTTGTGAGAAGTTCCTAGGGGAATGTTTATAGGCAACATTTTCATTTTTGCCCATAAAAGGTGAATTTAAAGGGTGATTTTTTACCAATTTTTTTATGGCAACACTGGCTTAAACAGCTCACGCACGTTTCGAGTTTTGTTTCACTGTAAAATATCTTCAGTTTGGTCTATAATTTAACCATGAATCGTCTTACAAACGAACAACGCTTGCAAATTATTGAATATCATTATCAAAATGCAGAGCACGCATTTTAGTACAGCGCATCCATGTGCTTCTCGGGTCGTCATCTGATCCTATTTTTCCCAAAATCCATAGCAATGGTAAATTTCGTTATTATTGAATCAACAATATAACTTGCATTTATATTTATTTTCTAATTTGACTTTCTTCCCCTGAATACATATTAAATAAAATTAAATTAAAACAAGTACAGGAGTGCTTAATTCGCTAGGGTGGAGTCTTATATATCCTCCACCATGGATCGCATTTGTCAAGTTCTTTGCCCGGCATCTCTTTGTAGGCAAAATAAAGTATAATGGATAACAATTGTTATGCTATTAGAGCTATATCAGGCTTTCGACAGATTCGAACCTTAACCTTCGAACGCATATTTATCAAGAGGCGAACGGCCAATGGAGCCCTTGGTGAAGTGAGAATTATGACCCTCTAACGTATTACTGGCATTTATTGAAATTGTTAACAAAAAACAGCTTTATAACTTTAATTTGGGCTTCTAGTGGGGTTTTGGTTTATCATACATTAATCTAAGAAATAAAATTTCGTATAACAACAAATAATTTCCCCCTCTAACTGCCTCTATTTATATTGTAGAATAAGCTTAAAAATAATAGTTCAGCTCTAATAATATGTCAATTTTATGCATACCAACAGGAAATAAACGTTTATTTTTGTTAATATCTACTGAATTTTCTACTTTGTTGTCGACTTATATGCATTGTAGCATTAAATCGTCATGCAAGGTTCAAAGGTTAATAGAATACTCATGTGAAACATCAAAATGGTCACCATGTTAATTTATATTACATACTTCGTTTTGATAATCTTCATTAAATATTTAAACAATTATACGAAAACACGAATACAAAAGCATTTAGGCAGCTTGACATAGCCATCTTCCAATGAGAATGTTAGTATGCTAATTTTGTTAATATCTTAACTCTACATAATAGGTAGAAAACTACCGAAAAATAGAGAACTGGTCACCAAACCTTTTAAACCAAAATAGTTTAGAAAAACTATCTGAAAACCGTTTTACCCATTTTAGACAGCTGTTGCATTTTCGCATCAGTGACTTGGGGAACATTTATATGTGTGTATTGGCTGTATGTTACTATCTAATGTATATTGAGAAAACAATTTTTGCGGATTGCTCTGTCTCTGACAGAATAAGAAATAAATAATAATTTAATCAAAAACTTGCCCGTGGTATTTTTATTATATTAATTTTTTTTTTTTTTTTTTTGCAAAATAAGCCAAGCTAATTTTTTTTTTTTGGGAAAATTTTAAAAATTGCTCTTTTTTTCAAACATTCATATTTTTATGGAAAAAGAAAACCATGCCGTAATATTAATTTAAAGGAAGGAAACTTGAAAAAATGTATACGAGTACTTGGTTGTAACTTTTTTTCAGTTATTCAATTTCTTTTTTATTTTCTTGGAAACCAATTACCTCAG
This sequence comes from Stomoxys calcitrans, assembly GCF_963082655.1. NCBI lineage: Eukaryota > Metazoa > Arthropoda > Insecta > Diptera > Muscidae > Stomoxys > Stomoxys calcitrans. The sequence continues at coordinate 19,634,540 of NC_081552.1, forward strand.
CAGTAGGCCCCAAACTATCTCAACTACTCTTAACAATTGATATATTCCATATGTATTATTTTAACAACCAGGAAATTCTTCAGATCCTTATCTAGGCTAGCAACATTTCCTTATTTTGTTTATTCCTAGTCAAGCTCCGCTAGGAAAAAACTATTTTCGAGGATGAAAACTAATTTATACCACAGAACAAACCACAAGAATGATTAAATTTATAAATAAACTCGCACAGTTTACAAACACCAGACATAAGACACAGAACATCAGTCGATGACGACCAAAGCCATTGTACTGTGATGTGTACATGCATTTTATTTTTAAAAAATGTTTGTTTATCTTTTTTTTTGTTATTCTTTATTTTTTTTTTTTTTTTTTCTTGGGGTTTTTTCTTATAGCTGATGCCACAGATGTTTTTTCAAATGGAAACGAAATGTCGAACGAAAAAATAAACAAACAAATATGTGAAATCAAAATAAAATGGAATAAATGAATGTGTATTTGGTATGTTTAGAAGGAGAGGGAAGGCGAATTTAAATAATGAAATCGATGCTTACAGATTCGAAATCTTTTAATAGGGAGTTAGATGAAGAAAAGTAAAATAATCATCCTTTTCATTTCTTTGCAAAACCATAGAAATGTTTTATTCCCCAAAACAAAAACATAATTTTTATACCCACCACCAAGGATGGGGGTATACTTATCTAGTCATTCCGTTTGTAACATCTCGAAATATTGATTTAGGACCCCATAAAGAAGATGTATTCTTGATCGTCTCAAAATTCTGAGTCGATCTAGCAATTTCCGTCCGTCTGTCGAAATCACGATAGCGGTCGAACGTGAAGAGCTTGCCACTTGAAATTATGCACAGATACTTAATATTGATGTGGGTCGTTGGGGATTGCAAATGGGTCATATCGGTTCAGATTTGGATAAAGCTCCCACATAAACCGATCTCCCGATTTGAATTCTTGAGCTCCCGCAATTTTTGCCCGATTTTGCTGCAATTTTGCACATGTGACTCTGAACAACTGCGCCAAGTACGATCCATATGAATTAGCTCCCATATAAACCGATCTCACGATTTGAATTCTTTAGCCTTTACAAGCCGCGTTTTTTATTCGATTTGGCTGAAATTTTTCATATAGTGTTCTGTTATGACTTTCAACAACTGTGCCAAGTTCCGTCCGGCCTATCGGCCTATAACCAGATATAGCTCCCATATTTTAACAGAATCTCTGGTGGTTGATCCCAAGATTCGGTCCGGCCGAACTTAGCACGCTTTTACTTGTTAAATTTAATATTTTTTTTTTTTTTTTAATTTAAATGAAATTTTGATGGAAAACTCATAATGCATATAATTTCTAAAAATCTATTTAAACATAAAAACAAGTAAAAGCGTGCTAAGCTTGTGCCTTTTAGGGGCTCAAAAAGAAAATAGGGGGATCGTTTTATAGGGGAGCTGTATTAGCCTATAGACCGATTCAGACGATATTTGACACGTATGTTGAAGCTCATGGGATAAGCCGTTGTACAAAATTTCACCCAAATCAGATAATAATTGCATCTTATAGAGGCGCAAGAAGTCAAGATTTCATATCGGTTTATATGGCAGCTATATCAGGTTATGGACCAATTTGAACCAAACTTTGCACAGTTGTTGAATGTCATAACGAAACACGTGTTTTCTCTTGACTTCCAACAACTGTGCAAAATATAGCGTTAATTAGTTCATAACCTGATATAGCTGCCATATGAACTTCTTGAGCCTCTAGAGGTCGCAATTTTTATCCAACACATGTTTCAATTTATAGCCAGCCCCGATATAAACCGACCTCGCGTTTTTTATTCGAATTGACGAAAATATTACACAACGACTTCTACTATGGTCTCCAACATTCAGTTCACTTATGGTCCGAATCGGACGATAATTTGATATTATAGCTCCAATATCATAGCAATTCTTTCCTTCAACATATGTTTGCCTAAAAAGAGATACTATGAGAGAAAAAAGGTTATGGAAAGTATACACTCAGTGGTGATTATAAACATCCACTGAGACACACATTTATATATGTGTTCTATTTTTATACCCTACACCACTACTGTGGTACAGGGTATTATAACTTGGTGCATCCAGAAGGAAGAGAGATAGACCCATTGATAAGTATACCGATCGATTCAGAATTACTTTCTGATTCAATTTACCTATGTCCGTCTGTCTGTCCTTTTTAATTTGTGTACAAACTACATGTCGCAATTTTCCTCCGATCGTCTTCAAATTTGGTATAGACATGTTTTTCGGCTTGGAGACAAAGCCTGCTGAAATTGGAAAAAATCGGTTCAGATTTGGATATAGCTCCCATATATATGTTCGTCCGATTTGCAGTAATAATGCAATAAAATTATCATTTGTTAACCGATTCTCTCGAAATTTGGCAGGAAGAATTTTGTTATGACTTTCCACATTGCTGGTGAATTTTATAGAAATCGGATTTATACATAGCTCTCATAAATATATGTATATATATCGCCCTATTTTCACTTCTATGGGCACAGCAGTCGCATTTATTAACAAATCTTCCCAGAATTTTGTGCAGCGCTTTCGCCGACGACTACCACAGTATCTGAGAAGATACTGTGGTAGTCGTCGGTTCAGATTTAGATAAAGTTCGCATATATATGTTTGTCCGATTTTCAGTAATAATGCAATAAAATGGTCATTTGTACCCCGATTCCCTTGAAATTTAGCAGGAAAGATTTTCTCTTGACTCTCGACATTACTGGCGAATTTCATAGAAATCGGTATGGATTAAGATATAGCTGTCATATATGTAAGTCGCCCGATTTTCACTTATAGAGCCACTGCAAGTGCATTTATTGACCAATCTTCCCTAAATTTTGTACAATATATGAGAAGTTTGCATCAAATCGGTTCAGATTTAGATACAGCTCCCATATATATGTTCGTTCGATTTTGGGAAATATTGCAATAGTGCTCGTTTCTTAACCGATTCTGTAGAAATTTGGCAGGAAGGATTTTCTTAAAACTCTCAATATTACTGACGAATTTCATAGAAATCGGTTAAGATTCAGATATAGCAGTCATATATGTATAACGCCGGATTTTCACTTCAAAAGCCACTGCAAGGGCATTTATTGACCAATCTTGCCAAACTTTTGCACAACGCTTTCCTCAACGACAACCACAATATCTGAGGACGTTGCTACAAACCGGTTCAGATTTAGTTATAGCTCCCATAAATGTGTTTGCCAGATTTTGTGTAATTTGCAATAATGTTGACATTTGTCAACCGTAGTTATTACAGTTTGAACATATTTGCTTTAAATTTGATACTGGTTGTTTAATATCCCATCTGTAAACATCAGCCGAGGTCCATCAAAATTGGTTCAGAATTGGATATAGCTCCCATATTGTGTTTAAAGGCAAACAACAATCCTTTCAGCAGAAAGTCTGCAACTCTGAAATTGCAGCACGACTGCTGTAATAGCAGAACGACTGCTACAATAGCAGACAGTGTTTGCTATTTTCAGCAAACTTTTTTCTCTGACTGTATATAAATACATTTAAGACAACTTTAAAAAATATTTTGTTTTGTTTTATAAAATATATTTAAATTTTATTTAATCCGATTTGTAGTTTATCTTTAAAAATAAAATAAAAAATAAAGGCTAATAAAAAAAAACATATTTTCGTGTCCTTGTATTACTTTAGAATAGTATTACTATTTTTAAATTTTGGAAAAAAATGTCAATTATAAACACACAAATAACGTTTTAAGAAATTCGAAGTGAAATTTTAAAAACAATAAATTAAAAAAAAAAAACTATAATATACAAATGTATTCGAAAATTTAATTTAAAAGTTAAAATATTAAAAAACTTAAACATAAAACATAAATTTTTAAAAATTTCTGAAGAAATAAAATTTAAAAAAATTTAAAAATCCAATCAAAAATATAAATGTATATATATGCTTTGCAGAATATCAAAACCACATTTCGTTGAGTTCAAAAGGAATAATGAATTTAGCATATTTTGTTTTTTATTTTTTTAATGGATGAATCAAGTTGTAATTGAATTAACACTAGGCTAGTTTTTATTTGTAGTTTGACCGACCCAATACTAAATTTTAGTCCATTTAAATACCAGATAAGACTGAAATGTTCAAAAAAAAATATAGCATGAAAGTGGAAACCAGAAGTCTAAGTGCTTCTCTTTAACACATTAACGGCTGACCCTCTATTTCCTTGTTCGATTTTGATGAAATTTCATGTATTCATTATTTACAGCTCTGGTTGATGTAATAAATTAGTTTTTGAAAAAATTATATTTTTTTTTCTTAAGTTACTATGTTTTTATAAAATAAATCATATTTTTATTATTATTCTAATACAGTGGATCTTCTCTATAACGTAGCAGTTGGGGACGTACTACGTTATGTAGACACTTCGCTATAGAGAAACTCACAAAATTTCGGCTTAATTTGACTTAGGTTCAAAATAAGCAAAAACAAAAATGGGAAAATGAATAAATAGAAATTGAATTTTTATTTGTTGTGAAATATAAAGTGATAGATTTTTATTTGTTAAACCCACCACCATAGGATGGAGAGTAAATATTTATTGGCATAACATATAAATGTTCTTAATCGTCTTGACATTTGAAGTCATGTCATGTCGGTCCGTCCGTTCCTTTGTCTGTCCGTCTATTAATATTATGAAATTTTGTACAAATACTATTTATTGACCGTACTTGGCACGGTTGATAGAAATCCGAAAAGAACACTCTGTGCAAAATTTCAGGTCAATAGATTAAGAAATATTTTCAGGGACTCAAGAATTCAAGCGGAAGGAACAAATTATATGGAATTGAAATCTGAACTGAAATGGTCGAATTGCAATCTACATTACAACACAATACAATTAAATTTAATTTAATTTATTTTCTAGGTAAGTTCTGTTGTTCAGCAAACGCTTTCTTTTTGTTCTTTTTTTATGCTCCTTATTTTTTCTTTAAAACTATCAATTTCTTGCCATTTATTTGATTAAATTATTGATATAAACACAGTTTTGCTAAACTGCTTTGTTTAAAATCCAACACATATTTACTTTGATGTGATTATAGAAATTGTAGTTGAGATTTAACTCCCATACTTGGTAGTTTGTAAAAACAATTAAGAGGAAAACATAAATAGTGAGTGATAACAATAGGAGTGAATGATTTCTGAGGAAAATTGAAATTGTAGAATAAGAATGAGAAAGGTTATGGGAATTTATTACTAAGCAAAATAATTCGAAATGGAGGATAAAAAAAGGATTTGACGAGTATTGCATACTTTAAGGCGCAACAAAAACAACAACTATCTAAAGATTTTTGATGTTAAAAGTTTTTCGATTTTCATCATAAAAAAGGGCTAAGCAAACTATATTCAGAGTACTTAAATTTAACAATCTAAGAAAGACATAAAAAGGAAAATTTTAAAGAAAATTTGGAAATTTCACAAATTTTTGTACTAAACTCTGTATGACTGAACAAACTCGAAATATATATATATATATATATATATATATACATATATATATATATATATATATATATATATATATATATATATATATATATATATATATATATATATATATATATATATATATATATATATATATATATATATATATATATATATATATATATATATATATATATATATTTATATATATATACATATATATATATATATATATATATATATATATATATATATATATATATATATATATATATATATATATATATATATATATATATATATATATATATATATATATATATATATTTAATTTAATTGTATTGTGTTGTAATGTAAAATGTAATATTATCTTCACAGAAAACTCAATAACTCTAAAGAACAACAAATGTATGCAGGGATTTTAGTAAGCCTTTTGGCAAATCTTAATGTTTTAAGCTTTGCACACAAATAAATACCAGTTGAAGAAAATTCTTCTGCTCGTGGAAGAAAATTACAAGTGGGGAAAAACCACCCCAAAATCAAAAACAAGCAATAAAGTAACCCCTAAATGGAAACAATTTAACTTTAAGTGCTACTGCAAGTATGGCAAAATAAAATTTTGCAACAGCAACCCCCTAAATGAAGGCAATGGATTTTTTATGAAATATTAAATTAAAGCATATATATTTTAGGGAATTACAAAATATACAAGATTACAGTGTGTATGTAAATTTAAAATAGCTTCAAGCCAGAAAATAAAAGTTTTTTGCTAAACAACTTTTTTTATAATTTTTCCCCAAACCCTGGCATTAGTTGTCCCTTTTGCATTTATGATATTTAATAAAAATTGTAGCATGTTTCACTTTTTTTGTTGTGAACCCAAAACCCTCTTTCTTCGCCTTTAGCTTAAAGCTATTGCCTCGTAAAATAATTATAAAATAAAAACATAAAACAGCGAAGCATTTACTTGTTATATGGTGCTGGCGAGCAGCAAAGCAAGAAATTAATAAAGAAAAAATACTAAAGCATACCTTGTGGAACATTTTGGTTTGCGGTGGCTTGGGATGACCTGGCTTAATTTTCTTTTCTAATTAAAATTTAAATAAAATATGATTTGAATTATGTTTATAAGGGGTGCGATGGTTCTTAATACAAAGGATTTTACCCAAGGAGAAATAACCAATGTTAAATTTAGTAGTAGTAGCACAAAGTTTTTTTGTTATTTTCTCTTGCTCTCTAAAAAAATAAAAATCCTTTATAATCTTTTGAATTTCTACTAAACCTCATGCACTTTCATTTACTGCCATGTTACAATGAGATATTTTATTTTGAACTTGTAGTTAGAGAAAATCAAAAAGGCCATATAATAAAATTTATAGTCAAGTTTTTAAATTGCTTAATAGTGTGAGCTTTTCACATACCTTAGCATATGGGGTCCTTATGGCTATTACGACCTTTACTCATTTCCCTTGGTTAAGGCGTTACGCTTTATGATTGTTTCTTGTTTTCTTTTTCTTCTTTTTTTTATCAGAAAGCCCACCGTAGAAGTATGAGTTCTGTTTTCTGAGTAATTGTGTATTTAATGTTCGTTTTTGTTATAATTTTTATTTAAAATTTACATAAATTTTCTTTCATATTACTTTGAAGTTGAAAGCACGCACATGTTAATTTCTTTGCGCTCACACACACACATATTCACTCTCGAACTCACATGTTTTTGTGTGCATGCGTAAAACGTGCTCAGAAAAAAGACATAAATATAAGCCTACTTATATGGCACAGTATTAGGAGTAACAAGTAAGGAAAGGGAAAAGTATATATACGGGAGCTATATCGAAATTGGAACCGATTTCCATAAGACACGTTAGCAGTCCGAAAAGTTATAAGAGTATGTTAGGTAAGGTTAGGTTTAAGTGGCAGTCTGTCATCAGACTCATTTAGATGTTATGGTCCCTTGTGATACCACAGGAACAGAAGAAAGAAGATGTCTTCTAGTTCCTACCGTTGAACCATCCAGATCGCTTTAAAAAGCCCAACAACTTGCGAATGTTCACATCCGCTAAATCAAACAGGTTCTCAAAGAAATGAGAACCTAAAGTGGAACTCCTTTTGGCTGCCAGTGCGGGACACACACACAGAAGGTGTTGTATAGTCTCTTCTTCTTCGATGTCCTCACTGCTTCTGCAAAAGTCATTGCTGGCAACCTTCAGCATGTTTTTTAATTAGACAGTGACCTGTCATGAAAATGACTGAGACTTCTATTCTAGCCAGTGATAGCAAAGCGGTAGACCTCTTCAAGTCTAGATTAGGCCACAGCGACATGTAAGCTAAGTTTTCGGGACCAGGCCCGAAGGACAACGAATGTTAGATGGCCACAAAGAGGGGGGCTGTGTACTTTCCAAAACTATTGGGTTGCCCAAAAAGTAATTGCGGATTTTTCATATAATCGGCGTTGACAAATTTTTTCACAGCTTGTGACTCTGTAATTGCATTCTTTCTTGTGTCGGTTATCAGCTTTTACTTTTAGCTTGCTTTAGAAAAAAAGTGTAAAAAAAGTATATTTGATTAAAGTTCTTTCTAAGTTTTATTAAAAATACATTTACTTTCTTTTAAAAAATCCGCAATTACTTTTTGGGAAACCCAATAGTTTTAGAAAGTACACAGCCCCCCTTTTTGTGGCCATCTATCATTCGTTGTCCTTCGGGCCTGGTCCTGAAAACTTAGCTTATATGTCGCTGGAGGCATACCCACAGATTCCAGTATCCATGGAATGTGTAGGGTAGTTTCTAGTCTCGCAAGCTCGTCCGCTTTACAATTCCCTGGGATATCTCTGTGATCCGGCACCAAGAACAGGTGAATTTTGAACTGTTCAGCAATCTTGTTGAGAGATCTGCGACAGTCCAGGGCGGTTTTTGTATGCAGAAATACGTTCTCCAGTGATTTAATGACTGTCTGTCTGTCTGAGAAAATATTTATGCCAATCGTTGTAAATACATTATATCTTAGCCGTTACACCACTTCGTTAATTGCAAGGATCTCCGCTTGATACACACTGCAGTGGTCGGGTGATCTTTTCGTTATAACTAGTTCTAGATCATTAGAGTACACCCCATAGCCCACCTGGTCGCTTTATTTATTGGTCCAAAAATTTGTTTATCAATCTTCAATGTCACTTCTTTATGTATTGAAAATCATCACACTGTGTCTATCATCATCATTTCAGTGTAAATAAAGGTTGAGCAAAAAAAAAAAAACACCATCCATAAAGTATGCAATTAAATTTTCACTTAAACGATTATCACATAAATCCCTCTCAGTTTTTCATGCGCACATACACAGGTTTGTTTATACAAGAAACTCATTCGCATATTCACACATTTGCAGATGCGAAAGCAACATGTAGGTGTACTCGAATGTTAATACGTAAGAGGCAGAAGCTCTAACATAAAACAAGCATACACAGCTACTTATAAAAACAACAAACTGCAAACAACGCACACAAACACATATACATTTAGATATAAGTCTATATGTATGTATATTTACAAATCATGCACATGCACATACATACATCTCTTATGGGTTTTAGTTCTTTTTCACATGGCTCCTCCATGTGTTTGCTTTTAAATTAAAACGAAAAAAAACACTCAAAAATACACACATTTTTCTTCTACATGCGTCAACATAGCAATGGTAAGTTACACAACACCAACATGTACACATACATACAACGACAGATTGTATATATACTTAAATAAACGAAAACACACATACTTTTATTACACAAAGTTTAGGTATATCAGTTGAAAACGCCTGTTGATGAGGACGATGATGACGTTGGTCGTTGGGTCTGTCTGTCCTTCTACGTCAGTTGGACTATTTGCCGGTCAGCCCTTTCTTGGTTAGGTTTTCTGGGTATGTGCTTCACTGGATCTATGTTTCATTCTTATCGCTTGTTGCAAACAAACACACACTCACATGCATACCTACACACTTCCTATTCATGTTTGTCTTGGTCTTGGGGAAGCAATAAGGACCTTTTGCAAGTGCACTGTGTATAAATCACAACTCCAAGACTTCAATTGCTAACTCCATTCAACATTATGCTGTTCCCCATCATGGTTTCGTCTTTCCTCTTCGAGGTTGGTCCGGCACCGTATGGTTACCAAGCATGTTTCTCTGAAGACCACTAAAGGTAACATCATTTGAAAAGTGGTTGCGGTTAAGGTGATGCTGCGGTAACATTAGGTGTGGGCATTGCATGGTCAGACAAAAGATTTCTTTGGTCCTCTCTCATATCTATCATATGCAATGTATTTGCTTTATGTTAATTGCCATTGAATACGTTTTCATTAAAATACCTAGACGACCTATTCGTTTTGGTTTAAGCCAAAAGAAAAGAAAGAGATGGAAAAGGGAGATATAATTTACAACAATGTCGTACGAGGCTGGGATGTAATGGAAGAGAAAACGTCTATAAAAAGTTGACCATTTCTGGAGTATTAATAATCTTTCTAACGAAAATTCATTAAAAATATCCAAAGCTTCACAATACTTCGTGCACCAATTAAAACAAAAAATCGAACCTTCCTAGGAAGTAGTTAAATAAGGGCTTTTGGTGAAAACCTATCAAAACAAGGCAACAATTTTCCATTTTATTTAAAATAATATGTTTGATTTTTAATTTTACTTCACTTTTAGGAACTGAGACAAAAAATTAAAATGCGATGCAAATTTGTCAATGAACATTCCATTAAGGAACATAGGCAGTTTTTAAGCTCAATGATAATGGACCTTCTCTATACACATGGATTTAAGCTAAAGAACAGAGTGGCTCTGGGGGTCTACATTGAAAACCCAAGGACTGAGATCTGTTTTCGCCTGCCTGGCCATGATACGATCCTGCAGGCAGAGTTCCGGGCGTTCATGTGATGCATAAGATGGTGTTACGGACAGTAAACTGGCCATCAGGGCAATAACAATCAGGCCGATAAGGTCACTAACAGTCTTGGAGTGTAAGAAGAAGATTAACGTCTTCTTCAAGAGGGCTCAGTCCGTTTGGGTGCCAGGCCATAGCGGAGTAAATGGGAATGAAAGAGCAGACGTTTTGGTAGTGAAGGCCAGAGGACTGCCGTCAATAACCTTGGTTTACCCGAAATCTTTCGGCAAAAATCCTATGGGGAGATCCGGATCGTAAGAAGACGAAGCTTTTTTCTGAAATGAAGTAACAAGGATTCATTATAGCTTTCGATATCATAACGGGACTTGTAGGACAATGAGCTCAATTATACAAAATTTCGTTATTCTTTTGGTATCACATCGTCATTCCTTTGGTATCACATTAGAGCAGGTTGATTTGTATGGATGAAAAAAAAAATGAAATAAAAATCGTAAAGCAAACACGTAATCTACATAAAATTCTAAGAAAATTCTCCGAAGAAACCATGGATCTAAAATAAAATCCTAATCCGCGCCTCCTGACATGGAAAAAAACATTAATTCTAGTATTTACTTTTTTGTCAAAGGCGGGCACATACATTTTCAATTCAAAAAAGAACGACCCGCCCTTATATAATTATATTCTAGATCGTTCTGACATTCAAAGCCGGCTGTCTGTCAAAAGCATACCGGCTGTCTGTCTATCAAAAGTACGTTAATAACTGCACATAAGTTAGTGTGCAAAAGGTCATTGCCCTTTAACCCTTCAATATCTGGGGACCTTTTCCTACCTTATTTAGCTACGGCATACGTGGTTTTTGACGTAGAAACTTCATATACTCCATAAATTAATTGTTCTGAATCGATTAAAACCTGATTTAGCTCAATTCATTGGTTTGCAGCGCTTTTACAAAGCTTTTTCTATTGTACCTGGTTTAACACACGATTAGGTCCCGTTAGATCTTCTGAAGATCTTCCCCTTTGTAATGAAATCAAGTAAATCGCTTCATTAGTTGAAAAGTAATAGCTCTCAGAATGTTTGAGAGTTGAAAGGTGGTCAAATGTGACACCGTTTGTTACACCCTGTATGAGTGAAGAGAGCCACTTACATACATTTACCGAAATGCTTGTCCTCCTCTACAAATTTCTGGAGCATTTTGTACCGCTCAGATCAATAGATGAAAAGATTTTGGCGTCCCATGGGACCTCATTGCATAGATAGACAATCGAAATGTTCGTGTATCGAAGGGTTAAATTGTAGGATTCAGAAGTTTTGTGGTTTTTATGGAGACTCTTAAAATTTTGAATTTCCAAAAAAGTTAGTCACAAGGTTTAACTGAATTTCTTCCAAAACTTTTCAAACCCTCTAATTATGCCTCACTACAGTCTTAGACTAAAATCCATGCATATAAGATTTTACCCTACGCTTTTCACTAATGCCTGTATATGAAGTATGATGCACTATCTAAGTCAAAACACACATTATCACAAAAACCACTAAGCTATCTTATACAATTGCCTTACCATCACCATTATTCCTTTACATCAACTATTGTAGTTGAGCGCCACAAACGGCCAGTGCTTGCAAACACCTAGACATACTCATTTTACATAAAGACACTCACGTACTCTCAAAAACACATAAAACTCAGTTCTGTGCTTATGTTGGGCAGGACTTTGTATTTAGAATCGCCTTCACGTCATAGATGCATTTACATTAAATTGTTGTACAAATTAAGCTTAAGAAATCTTAAACCCTCATACATACATACACATAAGCATGGCCAAGGATATACAAAATTGTTGGTCCTTTGTCCTTTTTGCCTAATGTATATGATCCACTAGTAGTAATGCTAACATCAGTGCTTTCACAAACTCATCGAATCTCATACCTATAATGGGAATATCATTCATTTTCTTTGTGTACATAGAGGGTTAGGGAACAAGCACGGAAGTTTGTGTGCCTGTGTGTGCGTCTTTTGCTTTATTCTGGACAAACGTTAAGAAAAACGTTTATGTTGTCGATATGTTACCAGAGTTTTCATTATTATAATAAAGACCTTTAGCAGCCGGCTTAATAATATTGCCCAGATTTTCGTTAGACAATTTGAAGTTCGCCATAACCATGTATTTGTGGGAAAGGGAGCAAGGAAGTTTTTGACTGAACCCACAAAACCATATCATCATCAACATCCTACAATTGTAAACACAGGCAAGGCAAATGAATAATACACAGAGTGAATAACAAAATTTCTTAAGCAGATGTTAAGCTTTCATCACCAGCACCAGTCATAGTTCTTGTCCTTTCACCCTTATCCTCAAATTTATTTTACAACATTTTTTTTTCTATTACCATGATGCGATGCCCCTGGAAAAAACTCAGATAACGTGACCTTACATAACCAAAAGCCTTAATAATTTTTTAATTGATACATAACGTCCAAAAGTAAAACAGTTCTCAAACAACAGTAAGCAGAGAATGAAATCTCCAAAAATAACTGTCATGTGCTACTTGTAATATAAAAAATCGCGAAAATTATTCACTTAATATGTAAACAAAGAAACAGGATTTATGTGATGGGAAAAATTAACAAATAAATATGCTGTTTGTTCTCATTAAAAAAATAAAAGCTTGAATGGATGCTTTGGAATATTAATCCGCAAAATAAGAGAGAAAAAGAAAAATAAAAACTGGGTGCTAAATTTTTGGAATATTTTATAAGTTTGGAATATATCATGTTTTCGAAAAATAACTAATCCTAGATGTATGCTTAGGTTTAAGAAATAAATTTATGTACAGAGTAAAACAAGCAGCTATGTTAGGTACTGTTGAATATATGAATAAATTTCAAATCTTTGAACACATATGTGATATACATTTGTTTGGTTACAAAGACTAATCCCAAATGTATGATCTAAAAGATATGGAAACAAATTGAAATAAACAAAAATTTTTTATCTAACGCTAGGTAAAGTTTTGACAAAAAACCTTGGTTAATATGAGTATCTGCATATGACATTGAATACGGTTCGAGCCCTGGCGTGATCCTACAAAATATGTTTCCATTCATGAGGCCATGTAAAACTTCTTTACTAAGAGGTGTTGCACGGCGTTAAAACCTATTTAGGACAGCACTTATTAATATGAACAAAGTCTTTCGCATTTCCTTAATGGGATGTCCCAAAGAAAATCGACATTGGTAATATCAACAAGTAACAAGTAAAAGCGTGCTAAGTTCGGCCGGGCCGAATCTTATATACCCTCCACCATGGATCGCATTTGTCGAGTTCTTTTCCCGGCATCTCTTCTTAGGCAAAAAAGGATATAAGAAAAGAGTTGCTCTGCTATTAAAACGATATCAAGACATGGTCCGGTTCGGACCACAATTAAATTATATGTTGGAGACCTGTGTAAAATTTCAGCCAATTCGTATAAGAATTGCGCACATTGGGGCTCACGAAGTAAAATAGAGAGAACGATTTATGTGGGATCTGTATCGGGCTATAGACCGATTCAGACCATAATAAACACGTTTGCTGATGGTCATGAGAGGATCCGTCGTACAAAATTTCAGGCATATCGGATAATAATTGCGACCTCTAGGGATCAAGAAGTCAAGATGCCAGATCGGTTTATATGGCAGCTATATCAGGTTATGAACCGATTTGAACCTTATTTGACACAGTTGTTAAAAGTAAAAATAAAATACGTCATGCAAAATTTCAGCCAAATCGGATAGGAATTGGGCCCTCTAGAAGCTCAAGAAGTCAAATCCCCAGATCTGTTTATATGACAGCTATATCAGGCTATGAACCGATTTCAACCATACTTGGCACAGTTGTTGGATATCATAACGAAATACTTCGTGCAAAATTTCATTCAAATCGGATAAGAATTGTACCCTCTAGAGGCTCAAGAAGTCAAGACCCAAGATCGGTTTATATGGCAGCTATATCAGGTTATGAACCGATTTCAACCATACTTGGCACAGTTGTTGGATATCATAACGAAATACTTCGTGCAAAATTTCATTCAAATCGGATAAGAATTGTACCCTCTAGAGGCTCAAGAAGTCAAAACCCAAGATCGGTTTATATGGCAGCTATATCAGGTTATAGACCGATTTAAACCATACTTGGCATAGTTGTTGGGTATCATAACAAAACACGTCGTGCGTAATTCCATTCCATTCGGATAAGAATTGCGCCTTCTAGAGGCTCAAGAAGTCAAGACCCAAGATCGGTTTATATGGCAGCTATATCAGGTTATCGACCGATTTGAACTATACTTGGCACAGTTGTTGGATATCGTAACAAAACACGTCGTGCAAAATTTCATTCCAATTGGATAAGAATTGCGCACTCTAGAGGCTCAAGAAGTCAAGACCCAAGATCGGTTTATATGGCAGCTATATCAAAACATGGACCGATATGGCCCATTTACAATACCAACCGACCTACACTAATAAGAAGTATTTGTGCAAAATTTCAAGCGGCTAGCTTTACTCCTTCGGAAGTTAGCGTGCTTTCGACAGACAGACGGACGGACGGACGGACGGACGGACAGACGGACGGACATGGCTAGATCGACATAAAATATCACGACGATCAAGAATATATATACTTTATGGGGTCTCAGACGAATATTTCGAGTAGTTACAAACAGAATGACGAAATTAGTATACCCCCCATCTTATGGTGGAGGGTATAAAAAGGCGTTAAGTTCGGCCTGAGCGAACTTTGTATACTCACCACCTAGGGTATATATGTAAATCACATTTCATCAAAACCCGGAGAAAAATGCATACCTTATGCACCATAGCAGCTATATCGAAATATTTTCCTATTTGGACCAAATACTAATAAGTAATAGTCATTGTTTAAGTGTGTATAACAAAATATTGGTCTGTTTAGTAGCTATATCAAAAATAAACCGATCTGATCCATTACTTAAGTCACTGTGTCAAATTTCAGTAAAATCGGATTATAAATGCGCCTATTATGGGGCCAAGATTATAAATCGAGATATCGGTCTATATGGCAGATACATATATCCAATCCTGAATCGATTTGGCCAAATTGAAGAAGAATGTCGAAGGGCCTAACATAACGCAATGTCCCAAATTTCGACGAAATCGGACAATTAATGTGCCTTTTGTGGCCCAAAACCTTAAATCGAAATATCGCTCTATATGGCAGCTATATCCAAATCTGGACCGATCAAGGCCAAATTGAAGAAGAATGTCGAACGGCCTAACACAACTCACAGTCCTAAATTTCGACGACATGGGACAATAAATGCGCCTTTTATATGGCAGCGCCTCTATATGGCAGCGATATCCAAATCTGGACCGATCTGGGCCAAAGTGCAGAAAGATGTCGTGTGGCCTAACGCAACTCACTGTCCCAAATTTTGGCAAAATCGGACAATAAATGCGCCTTTTATGGCCCCAAAACCTAAAACCGAGACATCGGTCTATATGGCAGATATATCCAATTCTGAATCGATTTGGCCAAATTGAAGAAGAATGTCGAAGGGCCTAACATAACGCGATGTCCCAAATTTCGACGAAATCGGACAATGAATGTGCCTTTTATGGCCCAAAAACCTTAAATCGAGAGATCGATCTATATTGCAGCTATATCCAAATCCAGATCGCAGCCAAATTAAAGAAGAAAGGGCCTAACACAACTCACTGTCCCAATTTTCAGAAAAATATGCTTTGGGCCTAAAACCCTAAATCGGCGGATCGGTCTATATGGGGGCTATATCAAGATATAGTCCGATATAGCACATCTTCGAACTTAACGTGCTTATGGACAAACAAGTAAAAAGGCGTTAAGTTCATCCGGGCCGAACTTTGGATACCCACCACGTCGGGTATATATGTAAACCACCTTTCATCAAAATCCAGGGCAAATTGCATACCTTATGTCCCATAGCAGTTATATCGAAATATGTTCCGATACCAATAAGTTCCGGACCAAATACTAACAAGTACAAGTCATTGTTCAATTGTGTATAACAAAATATTGGTCTTTTTAGTAGCTATATCTAAAGAAACCATATACGACACAGATGTCGAAAAGCCTAACATAAGTCACTGTCCCAAATTTCAGCGAAATCGGACAATAAATGCGCCTTTTATGGCCCCAAAACCTAAAACCGAGAGATCGGTCTATATGGCAGCTTTATCCAAATTTGGACTGATCTGTACCATATTGCAGAAGTATGTCAAGGGGCATAACATAACTCACTGTCCCAAATTTCGGCGACATCGGACAATAGATGCGCCTTTCATGAGTCCAAAACCAAATTGAAGAAAAATGTCGAAGGGGCTAAGACAACTCACTGTCCCAAATTTCAGCAAAATCGGACAATAAATGTGGCTTTTATGGGCCTAAGACCCTAAATCGGAGGATCGGTATATATGGCAGCTATATCTAAATCTGGACCGATCTGGGCCAAATTGACGAAGGATGTCGAAGGGCCTAACAGAACTCACTGTCCCAAAATTCAGCAAAATCGGATAATAAATGTGGATTTTATGGGCCTAAGACCCTAAATCGGAGGATCGGATTATATGGCAGCTATATCCAAATCTGGACCGATCTGGGCCAAATTGACGAACGATGTCGTGTGGCTTAACACAACTCACTGTCATAATTTCAGTAAAATCGGATAATAAATGTGGCTTTTATGGGCCTTAGACCCAAAATCGGAGGATCGGTCTATATGACAGCTATATCCAAATCTGGACCGATCTGGGCCAAATTGACTAAGGATGTCGAAGGGCCTTACACAACTCCCTGTCCGAAATTTCAGCAAAATTTGATAATAAATGTGGCTTTTATGGGCCTAAGACCCTAAATCGGACGATCGGTCTATATGGAGCTACATCAAGATATAGTCCGATATAGCCCATCTTCGAACTTAACCTGCTTATGGACAAAAAAAGAGTCTGTGCAAAATTTCAGCGCAATATCTTTTTTTTAGAGACTGTAGCGTGATTTCAACAGACAGACGGACGGACATGTCTAGATCGTCTTAGATTTTTACGCTGATCAAGAATATATATACTTTGTAGGGTCGGGAATGGATATTTCGATGTGTTGCAAACGGAATGACAAAATGAATATACCCCTATCCTTCAGTGGTGGGTATAAAAATGTTTGTAATTCTCCTCTGCACTGCTATTATACTCTTCCAGAGACTAAAAAATCTTTTCACTTGCCCTAATGTTTCCTTTGATTTCACTTGGACAACATTTTTGTTGAGATTTCATTACAACAACCTATGTAGCCATAGAGCATGCTTTATAAAATTTTTCACATTGCATGAGTAACTTTATATAGGAGTGAAAAAAAAATTGATTTAAACAAATTTCAACATGTATACAAAAAATGCTTGGTTGACAAACAAGAAAAACCAACAGGCAACTGAAAATAACATTCAGTATGCTGACAAAACAGAAAGAACATATATACCCCTGAACAACAGAAACTGTTGCATATCCAACAGGGGTTACTTGCGTTTTGTTTCATTTTACTGTTGCAAGTTGTTTTTTGTGTTTTGTTGCCTTCATTTTTGCTCGCTTTGGTAAATAAAGTAATGCTCTTTTCAGGTTGATAAACATGGACAAAAGATGTCTTGTTTTGCCATCTCCATGGACCATGGGAAAATCCTTCTGTTTGAATTTGCCAAGAATGAATTTTTGCCCGCTCTAAACTGGCAAAAGGCAAAACGACAGAGTATCTTGTTTAAATATTTGTTGAAAAAAGAAACTCTAAAACAAAAGATGAACAGATAAAACAAAAGGCCTACACTTCATAGTCCATGCTAAGGGTGTAGTTAAAAAACTAAGGATAAAACGTAATATTTTTGTAGGAGTTGCTTAGTTTGAGGCAATATAAATAAAAAAATGGAAAAAAATTACATTCATGCATTAAACAAATTTCCAGGTAGTTGGAAAGCTTAGAAAGAAAATTATTAGCGTACTTCTAGAATGAATCATAAAATGTAGGCAAAATGTAAATTATAGGACAAAAAGATGGGCGATATTTAATAGACCATTCAATAGTTTTTGCTCTTTTAAAGTCAAACAGATATTTCCTAACAAAGTGCCTAAGAGTATGCCACAGCCTTTAGTATTCATTCTATTATCATCTTTCAAATAAAATGTTCACTTAACTATTGTGCTAATTAAACTCATGTTTTTTTCTTCCTTTTTTTCAGGTAAGTTACTTTATTTTTCGTCCGTCTGATACCCTTGTCACTTCAAAGAAAAATGATGATTATTAATCGTAAGTAAACCTGTTAATCAATTATTTAATTGCAATTTCTCTGCTACGTCTTGTCCCTTGTGAAGTTTCATGGAAACAATTGGCTAGACTCTCAACCATTACTTACCATTGGCATTTAATTACCAACATCACTTGCATTCGTACTTGTACTTACCTCCAGGCGAAGCGAACGGGAAATGAAAGAGCGTAAGAGAAACAAAAAAAGCGAAATGTCCAAAAGTAATATTTTTCCAATTTGTCTTATTGTTTACTTGGTAAAGTCTCTGTTAAGGTAATAACAACAAAAAAAGAACCACAAAAACAATGACATTTCTCCAGCGCTACAAAAGTAATTAATTGCTGTGGGAAGTTGAGTGCACTCAATAGAAATGCAGCTCCCCCATAGAAGAATGTTAAGTGTAGGAAGAAGAAATAAAGCGAAATCGAAAAACAAAGAGATAAAGGTCTCAGGTGCCATAATGAAAAGAAGAAAAATATCTTCAATAAATTGTTAAGTTCAATATATAAAACAAATTACCTTAAGTGCTTAAGGAAGGTCTTTAAATGTCATAAAAATGTAGCATACATCTAGGAGGGCTGTAATTGAAAATGAGACATACATTTAGGAAAAAGAGGTACATTTTGGGAGTATACTAACTTCGCTAATACGTTTGTTACACCTCGAAATATTGATCTGAGACCCCATAAAGTAGAAGAGGAGATATTTAACTTCTTAAGCCTTTAGAGAGCGCAACTTAGCCGATTTGGCTGAAATTTTGTACGTGTCGTTTTGGTATAATTTCCAAAAAATGTGCCCAGTATGGTTTAAATCAGTCCATATCCTAATATAGCTGCCACACAAATTGATCTCCTGATTTGTTTTCTTCAGCTTCTACAGCTCGCACTTCATATCCGATTTGGCTTAAAATTTTAACATGGCGTTTTGTTATGACTGCCAACAACTTTACCAAGCACTGTTTCTATCTGTACGTAACATGATATGGCTGTCGTATGAGATATGAGATATGATTTCTTGAGCCTCTAGAAGGCGCAATTAACACCCGATTCGACTGAGATTTTACATGTAATCTTTGACTATGACTTCCAACAACCTTGCGAAGTATGATCAAAAACGATCTTTAACCTGATATAGCACTCTTGTAAACATATCGAGCAATTTGACGTCTTGAGCCCATAGAGGCCTAATTATTATTCGATGTGCCTGAAATTCGAAGGTGGTACTTCTAACACCCATGACAAGTATGGTCCATATCGGCCAAACTTAATATAGCTCCCAAACATTTGAAAAAATCGTTAAAAGAGCTTGTCACATGCGATTTATGTAACTTAAGGCGGTTTTACTTGTTATCTCATTCGATTTAGCAATGCCGGTCTGTCTGTTTATCTGTCTGCCGCCGATTTTTCAATATGTCCCCCCGTCTGCCTAGCTATTTATTTAGTTTGTATGAATTGTAGACTGCTTATAGGAGTGTTGGTGGAGAAGTTGATTTCAAAATTAGAGCATACATTTAGTGAAAAGTAAAAAAAAAATACTTTTAGACTAGCTATTTGTGCATTTAAACACATTTTGAAACCCATAAAAGTACACATATATATATATATACTTTCCTAATTTCTTATTTCATCTTCTCGAAGTGTTTACTTACATATTTGAACATATTTGAATATTCCCTTACTGGTGGATATACAAAAAACTATTGCCTATTTTAGGAAGTGGTAAGAAAATTGAAAAATATATAATTTAGACTACTTTCAGGCGCTTAACAGAATCACCCACTTTTCAACACAGACTTAGCTGAAAACAAAAAAATCTTCCAAAATTTATTTGAAATAATTTATAAACGCAGCTCATGAAAATTAAAAAAAAAACGAATGTTCGTGCATGGATACACACACCAAGCACAAGTCTAGACTTAGACGCCGTTAAACAATTGCCTTAAAATAATTCCAAAAAATTGTTGGCACACTTTTTGAGAAACAGGCACGTTTTTAAAGGCCAGCACGATAAGGAGAAACAACATGCTGAGCTGACGAAAATGGCAAGAAATAAAGAAAATTCTTAAGGAAACATAGCATATAATAAGGCTTTACACATTATATTAATAATAGTGACAATTTGACATTATCTATAGGTGACGCAGGTCAAGTAAATAAATCAAATAATTTTTGCTGACGCTTTAAAGAAAACGGTAACAAGAAATAAGTAATGCGGAAGGAAATAAGGAAGAGATTATATATGTAAATATTTTTTTGGTAGAAAGTCAGTTCGTCTACTTGCCTAATACATTTAAATATGGCAAGAAATTTTGACTATTTATTTCAATAAGAAGCAAAACTTTTGGCCAGACTATTTACTTGGTGTGAAATAAGAATAAGAAGTGTTAATTAATGATGAAAATTCTTAAAAACTTTCATATATAAATACACCAGAAAATATAAAACATACATTTAGGCTAACTTAACCAAAGATGACAAGTCCCATCTTATTTAAGTACATTTAAACAAAACGGTAAACCCACAATTAAAACTGTTACAAACTCTCTTCTAATTAATTTTGTTTCATTTGTTTTTGATTGTATAAGTCTGATGTAGACTTAAACGGAATAAAATACACGTGCCGTATATTCTGCTCTTACCCGGGTACCATAGAAAATATATAGAAAAACATTACAATCAAAACATGTGGGTGAAAAAAAACATTTGAGAGTAGAAAAAAACGACACAAAATAATAACAACCAAACCACCTTTCCCAATGACTGAGCGAAATCATTTCCAGGAATTTAACACATATAAATCTAAAGACAACAGCTGCCAGTGTTAATGGCAAAAATATTTTAAGAAATGAAAGAAGGAGGAGATCAACAATCCTCTGGCAGATCCTGGCAATTCAATTTGTTGCTAGACATTTTTATTTTTTGTTCTCGATTCTTAATATTTGGTGATTCTTAGCACAATTGCCTTAAATTGGCTATACAAGTAGTTGTATAAGATGAGACTTACCATATACACAGAAAAAATGAGACTTAAATCATTAATATTTGGAAGAGGACAGAGCTTATCTAAAGAAATAGATAGCAAAAAGTTGCAGACAAAATTTTATTTCTATAAAAAAAAAAAAACTTTGTCAAAATCCACCGTGGCACGGAGGTTAGCATGTCCACCTATAATACAGAAAGCCTGGGCTCAAATCCCGGCGTGAACATCAGAAAAAATTCAGCGGCGTCTATCCCCTTATAATGCTGGCTACATTTGTCATGTTAAAACTTCTCTGTCAAGTCGTGTCGTTATGCGGCGCGTCTATCGGACTCGGCATAAAAAAGGAGGCCACTTATCATTGAGCTTAAAATCGAACTGTACTCATTGATGTGAGAGAAGTATCCCCTGTTCCTTAATGGAATGTCCAAGTGGTATCGTTATGCGGCGCGTCATTCGAACTCGATATAAAAAGGAGACCCCTTATCATGTAACTCAAAATCGTACTGCACCCATTGATGTGCAAGAAGTATCCCCTGTACCTTAATGGTATGTCCATGGGAAATTTAGTATTTGGTAGAACGCGTCGTAAAAATCTAAGATCATCTTGCCATGTTCATCGTTCGGTGCGTCCATCGGCCCGTCCGTCCGTCCGTCCGTCTGCCCAAAAACTTTGCATAGCTTTTTTTTTTTTGTCCATAGATAGGTTAAGTTTGAAGATAGGCTGTATTGGTCTATATCTAAATGTATAATAATATGTATTTATTACCCGATATTGCTGGTATTTACCACAGTAAATTGTCAGTACATATTTACAATAGCTGCCATATATACCGAAATCCCGACTTAAGCTCTTGGTCTATAAAAGTCGCATTTATCACCCGATTTCGCTGAAATTAACCACAGGTTGCTGCATTATTCTCCTCGACATTAGTGCTCAATATAATATGGATCGGTTTATATTTGGATACAGCTGCTAAATATACTAAACTCCCGATACAAGTTCTTGGTCCCATAAAAGTCGCATTTATTACCTGATGTCCCTGAAATTTGGCACAGTGACATTTCGACATCCTTGGTTTGGATATAGCTACCATATATAGATATAGCTGCTATAGCTTGATAATTCATGGATCGCTTCCCCCAAGGGCCTGGTCTGTGGCCACTGTGCTATGAAAATAGATAAAAATTACCTAGTAAGCCTGCCTATAAAGTTGACTGCCACAATAACCCAAGCTAAAATTTTTAGACTCACCACCATAGAATGGGGGGTAAACTAATCTAGTCATTCCGTTTGAAGGTTAAGTTAGGTTTAAGTGGCAGTCTGCCATCAGACTCAATTGACATTTTCGTCCATTGTGATACCACAGGAACAGAAAAGAAAGACAAAGAATAGAGAACCTAAAGTGGAACTCCTTCTGACTGCTAGTGCGGGACAAACACACTGAAGGTGTTCTATAGTCTCTTCTTCTTCGATGTCCTCACAGCTTCTGCAAAAGTGGTTGCTGGCAACCTTCAGTCTGTCAGCATGTTTTCCGATTAGACAGTGACCTGTTATGAAGGACACAATGACTGAGACGTCTGTTCTAGCCAATGACAGCAAAGCAGTACACCTTTTCAAGTCTAGATTAGGCCACATAGTTTTGAAATGCTCACAGCCCCCTCTTTGTGATCATCTAAAGGGTGATTTTTTTGAGGTTAGGATTTTCATGCATTAGTATTTGACAGATCACGTGGGATTTCAGACATGGTGTCAAAGAGAAAGATGCTCAGTATGCTTTGACATTTCATCATGAATAGACTTACTAACGAGCAACGCTTGCAAATCATTGAATTTTATTACCAAAATCAGTGTTCGGTTCGAAATGTGTTCATTCACCGTTCAGCGATGAGGCTCATTTCTGGTTGAATGGCTACGTAAATAAGCAAAATTGCCGCATTTGGAGTGAAGAGCAACCAGAAGCCGTTCAAGAACTGCCCATGCATCCCGAAAAATGCACTGTTTGGTGTGGTTTGTACGCTGGTGGAATCATTGGACCGTATTTTTTCAAAGATGCTGTTGGACGCAACGTTACGGTGAATGAACACATTTCGAACCGAACACTGATTTTGGTAATAAAATTCAATGATTTGCAAGCGTTGCTCGTTAGTAAGTCTATTCATGATGAAATGTCAAAGCATACTGAGCATCTTTCTGTTTGACACCATGTCTGAAATCCCACGTGATCTGTCAAATACTAATGCATGAAAATCCTAACCTCAAAAAAATCACCCTTTATCATTCGTTGCTCTTCGGGGCTGGTCCTGAAAACGTAGCTTTTATGTCTCTAGAGGCATACCCACAGATTGTAGCATCCCTGGAATGTGTGGGGTAGTTCCTATTCTCGCAAGCTCGTCCGCTTTCCAATTCCCTGGGATATCTCCGTGGCCAGGCACCCAGAACAGGTGAATTTTGAACCGCCAAGCCATCTCGTTGAGAGATCTGCGACAGTCGAGGGCAGTTTTTGTGTTTAGAAATACCTTTTTTAAGGATTTTAAGTTCAATGCATCGGATGGTGTCCGTTTGTAGATGGTATAACCTCGATATATTGATCTCCAAAGAGTATATATATTCTTGATCGTCTTGAAATTCTGAAATGATCTACACGCAAAAAAATAACTCGTTTGACATAACAGAAATTTTCGCCAAATAAACTTCTTTTGTGAAAAACGCTAGACTTTGTTTACGATAAAAGTACATGTTTTTGCGATGAATTCTTGCTTGAATTTGTGACAAATATACTTGACAATACCTTTCATTCTTGATATATAGAAAAAGTTATTCGGGGTTTCAACTAGTTATACCCTCCAACATATGATGGGGTATAATTATTTCGCCATTCTGTTTGTAACTCCTCGAAATATTCATCTAAGACCCCATAAAGTATATATATTTTTGATATATCCGTCCGTCTGTCTGTGGAAAGCACATAAACCGATTTTGGATCTTGACCTCTTGAGCCACTAGAGGGCGCAATTCTTATCCGATTTGGCTAAAATTTAGCATGAGGTGTTTTGTTATGGGTTTCAACAACTGTGCTAAGTATGTTTTAAATCGATCCATAACCTGATATAGCTGCCATGTAAACCGATCTGGGGTCATGACTTCTTGAGCCTCTAGAGGGAGCAATTCCTATCCGATTTGGCTGAAATTGTACATGACGTACTTCGTTATGACTTTTAACAACTGTGCTAAGTATGTTTCAAATCGGTCCATAACCTGAAATAGCTGTCATATAAACCGATCTGGGATCTTGACTTCTCGAGCCTCTAGAGGGCGCAATTTTTATCCGATTTGGCCGAAATTTTGTACAACGGCTTCTCCTACGACCTCCAACATAAATATGAGAAATGCACGACCTCCAACATAAATATGGCTATATGGATATAGCCTGATACAGCTCCCCTATAAACCGATCTCCCTATTTTACTTCTTGAAATTTTACACAAATACTTCTACTGTGGTCGCCAACATTCAATTCAATAAGCATAGCAATTCATTTCCTTTATCCTTCGTTTGCCTAAAAATAATGTTGTAACATAATTCAACATCAAATTTTTTACGAATTATAAGTAACGAGCACTAAAATGCAATTATTTGCTAGGCTATGGGTCTGCTTGGGATTATTTTTTGTGTACGTTTAAAAAAATGTGCAATAGAGTGAGTTTATTTGCCAACCACTGGTCTATACGTTCAAATACTCATCCTTTCTCTCAGTACACGAATAATCGTTTGCAGCTATGGAAGCACACTTGCCATTAAACAGTTTTTGGTTTGACAACAAAAGAAGGTCCTTTTAGTGTAGACGAAGCTGCTAAAGGGTTTACAATTAACAAAGTTAGTATCGTACAATAATACTACGTTTATGGCTAACGTCGGCGCACCACACAAAAATAAAAGTGGACCGATCGGGGGAATATTGGACTCAAATGAAAGGTATTAGGGAGTAGATTACGAATATGGTCTGGAAGGAGCAATAGGCTAGAGAATTTTTTGATATCGGAAGGGGGTGGACCCTTCCGATTACACCCAATAATAAAAGTGGACTGACGGGGACAATATAGTACTCAAATGAAAGGTATCGTAGAGTAAATTACGAATACGGTCTGGAAGGAGCTATAGGCTATATAATTTGTTGATATCGGAAGGTGGACGTCATGACAATATGGGACTCCAAAACTCCTCCCAAAATGGGAATACTTGCTAACTATGGCTATGTAGTATAACATTAAAGGGTTTAGCGTTTGAGAGCAAATAACCAAATTGTTCTGTGGAATATTTTTCGCGTGATGTTAATGAAGGCGCAGCGGAGCGGGCCGGGTTCACCTAATGTAACATATTTTAAAGCAATTTTTATTTTGTGGCTGTCTGAAAGTGCGTTAATGATCAACTTTGAATAAGTTTCATTTTGTTCCACATTTTTGTTGTTGTGTGAGCTTCAACAAAAAAATAGTTTCATTAAAAATTCGTTATGGAGAGATTACTGTGTGTGAAATTTTCAACTCGCGCTTTAAAAACAATTCGTTACAGAGAAGTTCGTTAGGGAGAGGTTAAAATAGGTGAAAATGGCTGAAAAAATGTGTTTTCAATTTTTATTCGTTATAGAGAACATTTTGTTATAGGGAAATTCGTTATGGAGAAGTTCTACTGCATGTCCGTTGTAGGCGTGTTTTGGGGGTGAATCGCCATTTAATCATTCCGTCTGCAATGCATCAAAATATCCATTTCCGACCCTACGAAGTTTATATATTTCGGATCGTTGTGAAATTCTAGGACGATTTAACGATGTCTGTCCGCCCGTCTGTTGTTATCACTCTACAGCCTTCAAAATTTGAGATATTGAGCTGAAATGTGACACAAATAATTACTTTTGTTGCACGCAGGTTAAGTATTTGAACGGGCCAAATCGGACCACATTTGGATATAGCTGCTATATAGACCGACCTGATGGTAAGGGGTCTGAGGCCCACAAAAGCTGAATTTATTACCCGATTTCGCTTAACTTTAAAACAGTGAGTTGTTTTAAGCCTCCTGACATCCGCCCTGAATATGGTTCAGAATGGACTAAATTTGGATACAGCTGCCATATATACCGATCTGCCGCAAAAGCTGCATATATTACCCGATTTTTCTCAAAATTTCAAACAGTGAGTTGTTTTAAGCCTCCTGACATCTGACCAAATTATGGTTCAGTTCGGACTATATTTATTCGGAAAAAGCTGCCATAAACACCGATCTGCCAGATAAGAGTCTGAAGCCCATAAAAGTTTTACTTATTTTCCGATTCGCTGAAATTTGAATAAGTGAGTTGTTTTAAGCCTCCCGACATCCGACCCAAATATGAATCAAATCAGACTATATATAGCTAGATATAGCTGTCATATAGGCTGATCTTCGAATTCAGGGTCTTAATCCAATTAAAAGTGGATTTATTACTAGATTACGTGGAAACTTAAATATGAGTTCTCTGGACCTGAATAAAATATGAACGAGACCAGCTCATATTTAGATATAACTATGGATATAGTAGTGGATACCCTTGGTGGTGGGTATCCAAAGTTCGACACAGCCGAACTTAACACGTTTTTTAATTGTTAAGAATTAAATTTGGGTTTCCTTGAAAATTTTGTATTGTAATGATTTATATCCCAGCGACAACAACGGAAAAAGTTTCAGCGATCTCCTCATCAATACTGACGACATTTTGGATTGAATCGAGGAAGAGAATGACCATAGTTCAAATTATTTGCTGTGTACCGTCATAGAATTTATTTTATATTTCTTAAGGATATGTATCTTTATCTCCCAAACACGTTGAGGTATTGTTGCAAAATCGTCATGCTTACTGGTATTATTGCTCCTTTAACATTTTTCCAAAAACGATGAAAAACAAAGCTACCATCGCTTACCGTATGGTGGAAGACAAGGATAATGATATCCTTTCTCATACCAAACCACAAAACGCCTCTTGCCATTTGATTTCGTATTTTTCGTCATTGCTTTTGTTTTTTTTTTTTTTGAGTTCTTATTTCTTTGATATTTTTACTTTACGTTTAAATTAGTCGGTTTATTTGTTTTTGTTTTATTTTATCTCTTCATTTCCTTTAACATGTTCTACTTTACTTTCTTAAAATCTTGAATCGCATTGTTGTACATAGCGCTGTGTGTTATCCTGCTGAGGTAATATCCTGTCTTGATGTTGTAGTGTTGTTTGGTTTGCTTGTACCAAAGAGTTGAATTGATATTGCTATGATATTTTTCCTCCTTTCCTCCGTTTGTTTGTTTTATTTTAACCAATGGCAAAAGCAGCATCCTAATTGCCCAAGTTAAGCTAAAGGAGTTGTATGTGAACATCCTTTTGTTGGCTTGACTCCGTTGTTTCCGCCTTTCTACTGTCAGCAACAAATTCCGTTTTATTTGTTTTTTCCAACTCTGCATTTTTATTATTGCCAAATGCTCGTTTTAATTTTATACTTTGTTTAGGCGATAATTCGAAATGAGTAAACGAGGAATATGAGCACAGAAGTTTAACACCAAGATGATGAGATGGTAACAAAAGGAGTACCCAAGACGAATAAAAGAAAATGAAGAGACAATGATTAAATGTTTTTTTTTTATACTAAACTTTTTTAAAAAATTTTGATAGCTTATCTAATAGATACTCAAAAAATGTGTAGCATACTTTAGGGGTATTAGGCAGTGAAAATATGAAGAAACGACAGGAAATCTCTGCTCATATCAATGAGGGCTTTCCAACTCAAGTATCAGCTCATTGATAACGGACTTCTAAGCTACACTAGCTTTACGAAGATGTCTAGCTAAGCTACACATCTTCGTAAAGAAGTATCGCATGGCTAAAGTCTCTTGGATAAAACTCTGATAAAATGGTCCTTCGATTTGACTTCTTTAGCCTCAATACGTCTTAATATTTATCTGATGGAACTGAAATTAGATATCTTATATGAAGTACGCTTATGGCTTCCAATACCAAATATCGCCTGCATAGGTCCATACCAGCGACGTAGACAAAATTTTTTTTTTTGGGGTGAGGGCACGTTAGAACAAAAAAAAATAAGTATGTGTACTCGCTTAAATTAGGAATATTGGGCTCTATATCGGGCCCAGATCCATAGAAACTTATCCCTCTATTTGACTTCCTAAACTTAAATTTTCGCTGGTTTTGGCTGAAATGTATTACGCCTTCCAATACAAACGCCAATTGCTATTCAGATCAATCCATTATTACATGAAGCCCCCATATAAATCGATGCTTCTATATAACTACTTGAGCAATTAGAAGCCCCAATATTATATCCACTACAATAGAAATGGGGGTATACTAATCTAGTCATTCCATTGTAACACCTCGAAATATTGATCTGCGGCCTCATAAATCACCTTTTCCAATTTGGACTAATATTGCAATAAAGCTGTCATTGGTTAGCCTATTCACAAAATATTGTATGGCGGATTTTTTTTAAGAAATCTGTTTAGATTTAGATATAGCTCAAACCAATCATCCCAAAATTGTACATAGTGCTTTCCTCTACGACTACTACAATATCTAAGGAGTTTGGTCGAAATCGGTTCAGATTTAGATATAGCCCCCATTTATATATATGTTGGTCCGATTTGAACTGGTATGATATGGCAATTATGTGGTCATTTTTTGACTGATTCACTCAAAATTTGGAAGGAGGGATTTTCTTATAGCTCTCGACATTACTGATGGATAAAAATCGGTTCAGATATGCGATAAACCCAGAAGGAAGAAATCTAGACCCATTGTTACGGGTAGCCTTTTATGTTTCGGGATTAGAGAACACAAAATAAAAATATTAGTAATCGAAAATCGCCTTATTTTTTTTTTTCTAAAATATTCCTCATTAAGATCTATACATTTTTATATGCGTTTGTACCAACTGTAGAAGTACTTTTACCACTTTGATTAAGGTATCTCCAAAACATGCATTCTGAACGCATCAACCGATTCTTCAGGTATCGGAAAAAGTTGACCTCTCATTTTATTTTTTACATACGTAAATAAAAAGAAGTCATTCGGTGCCAAGTCAGGACTTGGCATCCGACTTGATGCGGCGGATGACTCATCAAATCGATGTTTTGAGTGCTCAAAAATGCAATTGTTTTGTATTTTTGTAGCATTTCCTTCGACCAATCGACACGAGCCTTTTAATGAGCGATAGACAAATTATGTGGGATCCAACGCGGAAAAATTTTTTGACGGTCAAATGTTCCTGCAATATTGAATATATGCTGGACCCACTAATGCCTAAGATTGTGTCAATCTCACGATTGGTCACATGACGATCTTGCAATATCAGTTGGGGCACAACATCAATGGTTTTTGGAACAACAACTGATTTTGGACGACCTTCACGAGATTCGTCTTGGAGTGAGCGACCTCGGTTGAATTCACAATACCATCGACGAACACTGGTCCTAGATGGAGCTTTATCGCCAAAAATTAAGTTCATCGATGCACTGTTGTTGAGTTAATCCATGTCGAAAAAATAATCGCACGAAAATGTCCACGATTTAATTCCATTTTTTGGCCGAGATGTATCTTTTATGTTACTGTAAACAGCACAAATATCGCTCGTATATCAAAACGTTCTGAGTACGTATAACCTCAAAAATGTCAAGCTTTACGATAGAGCTGT
Source organism: Stomoxys calcitrans (assembly GCF_963082655.1). NCBI lineage: Eukaryota > Metazoa > Arthropoda > Insecta > Diptera > Muscidae > Stomoxys > Stomoxys calcitrans. Next base: position 19,665,004 of record NC_081552.1, read on the forward strand.
CAGTTAACAGATTGCAATACAAGAGTTCTCCAATGCCGAAATATAACAGGTAATCCTTGTAGATACACCCCCCATATGCATATTTTACCCGATTTTCACTTCTAAAGCCGAAATTTGATACGGATTGCTTTATAGCCCATCTGAAAACCTCCACCGAAAATCACATGAGGTTCAGAGGTACATATAGCTCCTTATTTCCACTTACAGGAGAGGTGTAGGTTATTATATAGCCGGCACCACTCTACTTTTGGCATTCCTTACTTGTATCATTCTCTGTTAGTTATCATTCCCTTTCCCAATCAACATCCCTATTCTTCACATAAGGCACTTAGGCTGTGTAAAATACTTTTAACAATATTTACAACTACATTCATTCAAGTGGAGCTGTTACACAACCTTTTCGCATATATTTTCGTTCTACACAGTTGAATGGTATTTAAAAGAAACAGAAAAAATTAAACAAGCAGCCATAAGCTGGAAAATGCATGTGGGCATGTGTAAATGTTTCAAATATTATTTATGGCTTTATGCCATATAACAACAAATAAAAATAAAAAAAAGAAAAGTATTTCGACCACAAGTACACATACATATACATACATACATACCTAATCTAAAATATAATATTGTTTCAAATGCATATTTCTCAAGTACTTTTGCTTTACAATGGATATTTTTCTGCACGCAGAGTTTTTGAAAATGGAAAATATTCCCACATGCTCTCCCTTTCTCTTTTTTGACCACATTCTATACCCAATAATTTGTTATGAAATGGAAATGTTAGATTGCATGCGAATTTGTTTAGAAAAATGGGTGTTTTGTTGGAAATTATTTTAAATAGTACAAGTTTTGTAGGGAGAGGAATTTTCTAAATTCCCATCAATGCTACAGTGGTTAAGTGGCAGCTGACAGGAACTTAACATCACTTAAATCTAGGAATCGACTGTAAAGTGGTTCAAGGTATAAAAATTTATAAGAATTGTTGTTGTTGTAGCACATAGGTGATCAAAATTGAAATTGAGCTGCAATGGGCATAGATTTCCAAGTCTATATAGAGAGAGCATTTATGCATCTGCCCTCTTTTGTTCCGATATGGGGTCTTTTTCTGTTTTCTGTGTGCCGACAAATGCAAATTTACCCCTGAAGATTCCGTTAAGGATCAAGGGCAAACTTCTCACATGTCAAAGAGAGATGTTCGATTCCAGTTTATGTTCAACGATAAGGGACCTCCTTTTTATAGCCGAGCCTGAACTGCCTGCCGTAGTACAACACCTCTTTGGGAGAAGTCTATTAAATGGCTTCTATGTTGCCAGCAATAGGAGGTTTACACCACTTCTGAAAATTGTTTCCGATGTCCTCGGCAGGATTAGAATCCAGGCGTCCAGCATCATAGGCGGTCATGCAAACCTCTGCGCTACGGTGCCCTTCAGTGTCGGCCATTTTTCGAAATACCGCATATTCATATCTCTGAATGTCCTTTTATAGCTTATTGTCGGTCTGCCTATTTATCTTGTCGTTCAAAACTCTGTCCGTATATCTGTTGTCCTTATGTTATATGTTATGTCTGTCTGTCCCTCTAGTTAATTTTAGATCATTTTCACTTTTCATTTATACCCAATCTGTTATAGGGTATACCCATAGCCAACTTTTACCAAATTTAGTCTATTGTTTTCAAAACTTCCCCTTGTGTTTATCAACAACAGTTGAAATTTGAGCCTGTGTTAGAGTATACGTTTGTCTGAATATATGAAAATTTTAGCCAAAGGACATCAATGAAATATGATGCAATAGACAAATGCTTCCCCCCTGCTTAGCCGAATAACAGAGGGGGGGGGGGGGGGGGTGGCATTCAGATGGTGGAATGTCCCTACAAAATATCATAAACGACAGCCGCTTGTGCTTGATGCAAAAACTCGCTGCTCTTGGTTTTGTGGTAAAAATGTCATAAACAGCTTTTGCTTTATACATGAGCAAATATTTTCTAGTGTCATTTTCCGTTTCCGTTGTGTTGTTTTTTTTTTGTCTCTGTGTTGGTGGCGTATTAATGCAGCCAACATTGTGTGTCCATTGTGAGGGTGTTGTATTGGTTGCAAGCATTTTGATGAAATAGACAAATTTGCGTTTTGTGGGAAAATGTCATGACCTTAAACAAATGCTCCTCTACATACCCCACCTCTCACCCACACCATCAGGGGGTAGTCCTTTGTCCATAGACATTACACCAGAGCAACGTTTTGTGCTTGCACACACAGCATGCAGGCGTTATAAACATGCATGTCCTTTTGTGAAGAATGTTAGTGTTGCTGTTGTTTATTTCTAAAGCCATAAATCATATGCGTAGACATCTAGAAAAACTGCCGTTTGAAGCATAACCAAAAAAACAAAACAAAAGAGTTATAACTGAGAAGAAACTTTAACAATTTTTGTTCGGATGCGGAGATGAAAAAAAAAAGAAAAAATCAACAAAATCTCGGTTATGCCAGAGAAAGTATGGTGATGTCAAATTATAAGGCGAATGAGTGTTGCCACAAGGAACCAACTTTTCGCCAAAGGCGATTTTAGGCAATTTAAGACGCGTGGTTAGAAAAATATCAAAAAAGAGCTAGGCTAAAAGCTCCAATTAGGAAAAGTTATATAAAAACCAGTTAGGAAAGGCTAATGTCGGGCGGTGCCTGTAAAATGCCCTACACCTATCCTATAAGTACAAAGTGGGAGCTATATCCAATTCTGAACCAATTTTGATGGACCTCGGGGGATGCTTTCAGTTGGGTTATTAAACAATCCGTATAAAATGTTGAGCAAACATGTTCAAACAGTTGATAAATCACAGCATTATTGCAAATTAACCAATATCTGACGAACATATATATAGGAGCTATGTCTAAATCTGAACCGACTTCGAACAGTGTGATAGTTGTAGAGGAAAACGTTGTGCAAAATTTTGGCAAGATTGTTGAATAAATTGCGCTTGCGTTGGCTTCAGAAGTGAAAACCGGGCGATATACATATATGTCAGCTATACCTAAATCTGAACCGATTTCTATGAAAGTCACCAGTAATACTAAGAGTCATGAGAAAATCCTTCCTGCCAAATTTCGAATCGAAGAATCGATTAACAACTGACCACTTTATTGCAATATTGCTCAAAATCAGTCGAACAAATGTATGGGAGTATCTAAATCTGAACCGATTTCGTGCTTAGATATGGTGGAAGT